>NW_017256147.1:279860-363498 GCF_001594055.1 Mycetomoellerius zeteki
AATTTTTGTTTATAACAATAAAACTAATAACAAATAAAATAAATAATCTATAAAAATGTGTTGCTCAATGAAAACAGAATGTTATGAACACAACTTTCATATATGTAGTTTGTTTAAAGCATAAATATTAATATATGTGTTTTATGACTGGAGAACCTCCTTAAAATTATTTCCATTACTGTTTACTGAAATACAGATGAATAAATGTTAGAAAACTTGATATTTTGTAAAGAAAACTTGATATTTTTATTTTGACATTTTCATTCAAAGAAAACTCAATTCAAAATTCATTAAAAGATTGTTATTTTAAAATTTAATTCAGTTTAATAAATCTTCTCTCTTTTATATATAATGTACAATAGTTTAATACATATACACGATCATATGAAATTGTATTGCACAAAAGAAAGAAAAAATATTTAGATAGCGTGAAACGCGTTTTCCAAAAGCGAGAGACTGTTGTTCAAAAAGATTTGGAACATTCTGTAATTAGCTGGCAGGCATATGCCTAAGGCCAACGACAGGAACCAGCCGCGAACGCGACCCAGGCGAACGTTAAAATGAGTCTCGAAATGGCAAAGTCGCTCTTCCCCCGTCGCGACCCGCGTTGGCCGGATCAACATATATACGAGCGTCACTTTGTCCCTGACGAAGTTGGCGTTTATGTATGCGAGCAACATCGTCCGGTGGGTTTGGAAGTGCCCGAGGCATTCTGGAACGATGTTGTCGGCCGTGGCCGTTTTGGCCGCGGGGCACTTCGAATACGACAGAGACCGAGGCCCGAGCCGCGTTGGTTCCCCTTATATCGGCTCTCGCCAACTGCTCCATTATTCTCGATGGCCGATGGCCAATCGTATGAACGAGGTACCGATTGTAGTTTTACGAAGACGAAATCTCTGGCCGATGTCGAAAATGTTTCAGTTATTCGACGATAATGTCGATGCACAGATGCGCCGAATTGCTTCCTAAAAACTATTCTTATAAATAACGTTGGAAATCATTTTCGTAAGTAATACGCCGTCACTCTGCGTAGGTACTTTCGGAACATTTTTCGTACTAAATTTCATTGTAATATACTTTTATTGTAGTATAGAGAAAGAAATTTTTCAAAACTTTTCTGTCAAGTTTATCGAACGCGATTATTTCTGTTCATAAATTACACGATATTATCTTTACATTACGTTTTTATATTCAATAGATCGAACTATACCATCGCTCTTATGGCGAGGATAATTCTGATCATCCAAAGAAAAATTTATTACTTTGTATAACGGTCAATGAGAGTGGCAATATTACCTTTAAGGTCGATGATGTGAGTGTGGATGTCATTTGCAAAGATCATAGTGTGTGGTCAAGAGATTTATCAAATATATCTATTCTTGTTCTAGTCCTTATGTAATCGTAAATGTAAATATTAATGATTTTATAATAGGTAAAAGATCCAATGCTTATAAGCAAATCGTTATTTTTTAACACACTTCTTCAAACGTGGACATTTATCAAAATTTTAATTTCTTATGAACTTCTATGTATTTCCATTATTATATTTATATCATTACACAAAGTGAGCCACGGAAACTTGACAATTTTCAAAGTGAAATAATACAAAATATAATTTAAATATTAATTTCTTAATTGTTATATAACAATAGGAAATCAAATGTCATTCAAATATATCTGTATATTTGAATGATGACTATACTCAGCAGAAACAACTCAACGTACGCTGAATGATTCTTTAATGTTTTTTGTCTTTAGTTCGTTGAATTTAATAAGTGTAGAAACTCTCTCGAATCGTAATAAAGAACCACTAAGCGCTCACTGAGTTGTTTTGTTTGCTGAACGCAGTCATTAGATACTCAAATATATTCAGATATATTCAAATGGCGTTTCACTTCCTATTGTTGTATAACAAAAAACCAATATCATAATATATAATATATAATAAGAAATAAATATTTAAGTTATCCCACATTGTTATTTTATTTTGAAAATCGTCAAGTTCTTTCGGATCCATATCTTGCATAATATTACATAACAATTTATCTTAATATAACAATTTATCTTATATAGGATTCATATAATATTGTAATAGATCATAATTATGTAAATATATCATAGATATGTAAATTATCTAATATCTAATAAGATTATGTAAATATATCATGTAAATAAATTTATAAATAAATATGAAATATCGATATAATTTCTATCCGTACACTGAAAAAAAATTACTGAATTTTATTAAATCTTGTATTTATTTGAATAGTATTAACGAAATATTTACTAAATGTAAATATATATATTTATTTAATTTAAGTATAATTTTATTTTAAATAAATGTTTATTTACTGTAAGCAAATATTTCGTTAGTTCAAACAAATATTCAATAAAATTCAGTAAATTTTTTACAATGAAAGGAAACATGTATAGAAATGATCTATGTATAGAAAGCGTACAATCGCTATATCTTACACAAACGGCCAAAATACACTATTGGAAGGGGTTGAAACCGGCGTACGTCAGTGCGGTTCGAATAGAGAGAATCGTCACAAGCTCGAGGCGTTTGCCGAAACGCCGCGAGCTCGTGGGACAAAGACGAGTCGATGTGAGTTGGCGGAAAGGACGAGGACGACGATGGATGACGATGGTCGCTGGTGGCGGACCAGCGGACGATGCGTCTGTACCGATAATGGTGGTGGTAGTGGAGAACGATGGTGGTGGTAGCGCGAGGAAATCAGCGCGAGGATCGTAACAGCGGAGAGTGTACGCAGTCTAACGAAACCCGCGGTGGTGCGCGGTGGTGGCTCGCGCCACTTTTGTCCCTCGGCCGAGAAGACACGTGAATGCAACCACGTGGTTCAGTGCGTGACACGAGAGCTGGAGATATTTACGAGAATTCTGACTGGGTGCTTCGTAGACAGTGACAAGTTTCCGCGAGCGCGACGGGACTCCAGGGTTCTCAAATTCGCAACCGTGGACACGAGAATAACCGTCAACCTGGAGTCCACGTGCCAGAAACGGTGAGTGAGTTATAATGATATATCATGATTTATAATTATTCGATTCGATCGTGAAATATATTGAAACGTACGAGCTACACCATGAGGTTTTTATGTGAATGACATAAACAAGCCTGCATCGTGTAAAGTTTGTTACAATTTATTAGATGAGATCTATTTTCGAATTGTTAAACTATAAAATGTCTCAAATAACTATCAACTAATAAAGCGTCGATATAAATCTACAACGTTGCGTATGAGGAAATGTTGAAGAACAAATTGATCGCGCGATTAACGTAATAACGTGATTAAAATGCCGATGATTGCATCGGCCAGAGTTATGATTGCTTTCTGATATAAACCTTAGACGTGATAATTAAACCTCGAGGATTATTATCATGAGATCGACAAAGACATAACATAACTCGAATCGTTTTGCTCTTTATGTCGTCAAGTATACTCCAGGAATATACATTATCGCCACGTGAATTTATAGAAAGGTTTGTCTCAATTATTTAAGTATTTATGTTACGCGAGTCTCGCTCCGAGAAAACATTCACTTATTACAAGGCTAATTTACACTTCAAAATTTGTACGGTATACTGTTTGTATCTTTCGCTGTTGTTTTACTGATCGTAGTCTTCCGGGTAAAGAAACTACATGTTATCATAATATTGCCGGTACGGAAAGTGTGTGTCTAGAAAAATCTATTTCTCTCGCTTGTTCTCTCGTACAAGATACCTTCGAAACATCGCGTGACAAACTGATATTCATATATGGAAATAGTGTACTTTCACGTAGTTAATTATGTCGCTTGTAACCCGCGAGGCGCGGCCAAGAGCGTTCCGGTGCGGAAAGTTATATCTAACGAAAGTACAGATGATTTTAGTAATAGAAAGAGATATTTCGAATTGGGAATCAAGCGATCTTGCATAATAATTTTGCACACACCGATATAGTTACTCTACCATATTCGCGTTTAATCTATTCTGTATTCATCATTCAATGTTTTGAAGTTGTACGTTGCGAATTGTGTATCTTCTTCATGCTCCTTAGAGATTTCCCTCCAAAGCCTCCTTCTGGAAACTAAGGTTTAAGAGCCTTAATCTTTTAAACGTCCTTGTGTCAGCTTTTAATTGTTCATTGCGATAGTTTCTCTTCGGGAAAGAATACTATAAATCTCTGGATACCAAATAATTACAACGTCCGTGGAGCATTTTATATGATTGAGCTACAGTGAAGTCAATAGAAAGTCAATCTGATCTCACGACGCGGGTAAAGAAAGTTTAATCTGTGCCAGACGTACGAAAGGGTGTCGCTGCCTCCAGAAACGAATATGTAGAAACACGACGGGACAATGCAATTGCTCAATCACTCATCGCATTCCGCCATCATCGAACAATAGTTACAGTCAATTATATACTTCACATCACGAATAATCACATGCGATGCAAAGAGGCTTTGGATAAAGATAGTTACATAAAAGTCGCTACATCATTCCATATCAATTATCCGTTGTACCTAGCCAAAGATAGAAATTATGACTTCACAATGGCCACAAAATTAACGTAGATGAGCACACAAAGAGATTTCATATAAATGATGGTTAAAAAAATTAATTATGTAGAAATTCTTTAATGGAGCTTTACCACTTTTTAATTTTAAAGCTTATATTCTAAAATTAAAATTTTTTTATAATTATATGTTCATAAATTATGTCTGTAATCTAAATTACAATTTAATTCTTTAGTGCGTTTGTGCGAGACTGAGCTGCAAGTTGCAAAACTCGTAACTGACGAATCAGTACTCTTCTCGTCTTGACGCAACGAGCTATAAAATCCGAGGAAAAAATATCAATTAAAAGTTAAATACTTAAAATAATTGGCTACATAATTATGCGCGAAACGTGCAGAAAAAAAGCCGGAGTATAAATATGATATAAATAAAATTAAAAAATTTGATTTTAACACGGTATAATTGTATGATCAATCGAGTAATTAATTGAAAACAAAAATTAAAGTGAATTTGTAGTTTTATAATTAAATAGTTGACATGGAGAACGTGATGTAATTTTTGATCCTATACGCTTTTTTCTTCTGGATTTTATCCTTCACTGGTTTAAGTATCTCAACGCGATTATTACGCATCAATGTACAGTTATATTTAATATTTAGTTTACGATAGAATCTAGTATCACTTAACGAACTTAGAAGATAAGCAATTTCGCACATTAAATCAGCATAATACAAACGGTAATCGTAAAAACATGATTAAGTCCATATAACCATAATTTAATTACGTATAATTTCCATGTAGTAACAAAAAGGAAATTTTAATTGAAATTCTATAAAACTCATGTAGCATTATAATAAACACTCGCCAATTCTGTACATCGCGTAAATCACGAACTCGGCCGTTCTAATGTGGCAAACTTTGTTTGCTTCTCCATAAACGCGCGAATGTATAGGCGCAGAAAAAATAATATTAGATATATATACACACACATATATATGTATATATACATATATATTGCAGCAACTTTTCAAAAATTGGTTGCAACGTAATAGTCGATGTGCACCTCGAGCTATAAAAGAGAGGGGGCGAGGGAAGGAGTGCGCGTAACGCGATGGATGAAGAGAGAACCATAGAACGAGAAAGAGAGAGAGAGAGAGAGAGAGAGAGAGAGAGAGAGAGAGAGAGAGGGAGAGAGAGAGAGAGAGATTGAGAGAGGCAAAGGGCCGCAGGGGGAGGAGGATTGCTGGCATTTCAGAACGGATGTGGGCTCTGTGGAAATTGTGCTGGGATAGGAAAAGGGAGGTTGGAAACCGGCTGGAGGGATGGCCGGGGGCGCAGACGCGCGCTCTGCAGTTGCCGTAATTAGAACCGTGCGCCCCGAGCACATAGCCCGCGGCTGACGAGTCTCCTGCGGACCGAAATTATTCATGAAGCCGCGCCACCCACGGCGAAATTTTCTCGTAAATATTTTGCCTCGTCCGAGATATCGCCCCGAATATACGTGTACGTACGTACGTATGTTTGCGCGAACGACGATCGAACGAACAAATGAACGAATGGATGGACCGACCGTGCGAGTGTGTTCCGATCTACCTTTGGCCCCGTTTGGACCGCCCCAATCGACCACACCGAACCGCCCGCGCCGCATCGTCGCAATTCTCTCACAACCGGTGACCTCTGTCATTATTGCGAAAATCGAAATCGGAAGAAACGATCGTTAACCAGTGGCAAAAGCCGCAAACTGGAATGGCTATTATCGCGCGTTTAACAACCATACGTAGGTATAAGATTTTAATTGTGCGCGTAATAAATCTTGTTTTTTCCTTATATATACGTTATAATGAAGATTGCACGGCAAAAAATTGGTCGTTTTGATTTTACGTTAAATCTTGGATATATAAGTATGTGTCTAATGTGGCAAACATTTTTCATTTAATAGTTGGCGTATAGCTATGTATGATTATTCATAATGCGTCGAAGAAAAAGTAAAATTATGACGTAAGCTATATCAATATCATATACAGAAGTTATACGTTTCACGGGTTATTGTCCGTTCAGATCCATTGTTAGAATGCCATTCTAATAACGGATCTAAACAGGAGATAACCTGTGAAACGCGATAGTTTCTGTATAGAAGATACCAGTGGATGCCTCAAAAGCATAAGCTATATCGATCACATAAAATATATGACTATTTTTACGTCAATATACAAAGTATTTTTTTTAAGTATTTTCAAATTCTATAAACATAATAATCATCATTTAAGAATGAGAATATATCAAAATATATAAAGGGATTAGCACATTTACGATGTGTAAATTAATATCACGTTTTTAAAATAAAAAAATATTGAAATATTTTATACGCTGCATGTACCCATCATGTACACGCGGTATTATTGCGTGGAATATATAAAATTTTTCCAATCGTTGATTATATTAAGCCTGCAATTATATTTTGTATGTAGAACATTTTATGTAAATAAAATATACGCAGAAACCCGAAATATCAACTCTTTCTGAAAATGCGTTATTTATGGATACAGCCTGCAGCGAAAATAAATTCATAACGATATGTAATTACCTTCCATAATTAAATTAATTAAAATACTTAGCAATTACATTATAACGCGCTCGATATTTAATACCGTGGTTATTTTTGCATCGTGCATTTATAGCAAAGAATTAGATAATAAATTGATCAAAGCAATATTTTATAATCCACAAAGTTATTAATAGCTATTATGATCTTCATGAATGCTTCGCAATATACAGTCTTAGCCGAAAATATTAGGCACCTATATTTTTTCATTTATTTGGAATTCTTTTATCTGCATTGTCATCTATTGATTAATAGCATTATACATAAATTTAAAGGTTTCTCGAACAAAGGATAATTTACAATAAATTCCATAAATGATTAAAGTGCCTAATATTTTTGGCCAAGACTGTATGTAATATGCTACGATAAGCTTAAATCTAATCTTTATTTTTTCGTATATTTAACAATTTGTACATTTTGCGTTGTTAAGCAATTATTTGCACAGCAATATGTATTGATAAATATGTGTTATGCAATATGAATATATCGTAAAAAGTATGAGTTATTATATAAATAAACAAAAGAAAAATAAAAAATAAGAGTTAATAAGAGAGAGAGAAATATAAAAATATATTTATATAAAATTTATTTTTATATAAACACATATTTATAAGAAATCATATTTATTAATCTATCAATATTTTAAGAGAAATCTGTTATTCAAATGAGATTCATATTGTCGCATATTACTTGCAGCTAATTATGTGCATAATTATATAAGTGAGAAAACTATCATAAAATTATCATAAAACTAACATAAATATTAGAGGAGAAGGTGATATTATGGCCAGTGCATATATTGTAGCCCCCCTTAATATTTCCGCTATTATATAGCGAATCCTAATGATTACTTATGGAATTATTCCATAAGTTCAGTAGCTCGCCGTTACACTATGACGCTAATATACCAATACTCAATAGCCAGCACTTATTATAACGCATTTTTACTTTCAAGTATTTCGAAACGTTTCTGAAGTATACATTTTAGCATTTAATTACACCTACTTCCTCATTTTTCTTAAACTTGAGCGTATCATCACACGAATATATGTATTTTTGAGTGCGCTATTTGCTATTTAACATTTTATTTGACTGTATATATTTTGAGTTATGCAAATTTAAACAATAGCATGGCATTTTGCTAATGTGGCCCTCCATGAATATTGATTTCTAACAACCTCTTTTTTGAGGTTTTCATATCAAAATAATTATTTAATAATCGATTATTAGCTCTACTGTTAATCTATACTTTATATTACGTGTATTATTTTTAATACTGAGATTTTTAGTACTGAACAGCTTATATATGCAGAAGTTATATGAATGTATAGACATTCATTTGCATATATTTTAAAATGTTTTACCTTTTTGTTAATTTTGTAACCAAATACTGTTTTCTAAACAAAACTAACATTTTAAGGCTATTTTTACGGAAGCCACATTACCACCCTTTTTTTTCGAGTCATTATGCAATGTCGCCAAATTTCTATTAATAGTATCCTAAGTAATAAATATTTCGTAACTTTGAGTCCAGAATCGATTCAACAACATTTTAACAAATGTAGGTGTCAAGTTTTAAACTTAAATATTGATTATTAACAAAGTTATTGTGTAAAATGTAATTGGGGTGCCATAATATCACCTTCTCCTCTATTAATAGATTAAGTATACAATATTTTAAAATGATGTCGTTTTATTAAAAAATTTTTATTTTAAAAGATCTTTATAGAATATTCAAATTCATTTGTTTTAACTGGAAGAAATTAATCATTATTATTTTTAGCCATTCTTAAGTGCTAGCGCATTTTCGTAATATTAATATCCAAGAATTTAACGATAATGTCGAGAATATTAAAGACTATATAATCTATATATATCTTATTCTTTTTAATGTTATATCAATATTCGATATAGCCATAATAATTTTTGCAAGTATATTGTTTAAATTTTACTGAGATTTTCACATCAGAAAATTGCATTATCGTTTGAAAATTAAGAATAAGTTTTTTCAGATTTTTGAAAAAAAAATTTTTAATTAAAAATATTCTCAGAAAGAAAACAGTGTGGAGCACCGTTGTACGGAACCTACGCACCAATGCGCTTCCGCGCCATGCGGTTCGTTTCTTAAAATCTATCCGCGCTAGGTGCACACCTGGTCATACTACAGAGTATACGCGTGTTGCAATATACTGGCGTTGCAGTGCATGAAATTCCTATAGGCCGCAGCTTATGCACGTCGTCTCGGTCAGAGTTTCCATCTCGTAGGGTAAGTAGGTGAGTAAGTGGTAGGAATAGGCGAGGATGAAATGGAGCAAGACATGCATTGGCGCGTGTCGGGAGTGCCTCTTTGGCTCCACGGCAACGGAACAGGCCGCGGGTTCGCGTTACGTGGGCAGGTACGTGTCTACATACTTCGCGTTGCCCGACGTAAGCAACGATGTGTGCAACAACCGCTCGTAGATATAGGTAGATAGGCACATACCTGCCTCATACGAGGCAGTATCGTCGAGGCACACTGACAGAGCAGAGCCTGAGAGAGAGAGAGAGAGAAAGAGAGAGGAGGGAGAGAAAGATTTACACCGCGGCTGGTATACGCGCTTCTCGAATGTGTATCCTTTGCGTGTCTTGTACCCACCCGATGAAATATTATAAAAAGCTCGGACGAACGTATAATATTCGACACGATAAAAACGCCCACGGCGAGTATGACGATGCATTTAGTATCTTGGTTCTTATATTGACGAATGACGTGTACCTAAAACGTACACGAGGAATCGCGATCGAGAGAACCAATGTCTCGCGTTATGGATTTATTTATTCCCGTGAACATCAAATAATGAAGAAATGGATGCGATGATATCCCACGCTTATGGAATTCGTATAATAATTATTTCACTCACTGCAAACGTGTTTTACATTTTTTTCGACGAATCCTCGCGAAACAAGTTCGACAAGCTTATTGCTGACCCGGAAATAGAATTGAGTACGCATGTTGTAGAAGATGAATTTAAATTGACGATTCGATAAAAACATATTATTTGAGTTCAACAGCGTTTGACTGCAATTTTTCCGACTAACTCTGAAAATGCTTACACAGCTTGTAAACAGCGAGAAAAGTGCTAAATACGGAGTGCAATTATCGTTCGGAAAACGACAGTCGCGTCGTTAACGATCGTTAAAGCCTCTACAGGGCAATAAGTGGCCGTGCATTGAAATAAGTACGCATAATTTTGCGGGTAATGATTCTCTAGTAGCCGGGAACTATTCACGTCTGTCTATCGCCTGCATCCGACAAGTGACGTTCCGGTAATGAAGTACCAGGTGGTAAATACAGGAGTAACGAAAAGGACGCGCGGGAACAGCAACGGCGCAACGTTGCAACTGAAAACCTTAACAAGGCACACACAATCGTGCGGCTTGCAGCACGACGACCACCGTTATACGAGTAGCATCCGATTGGGATAGCAATTAATATCATAAAAGCTTTCTCCGGCAACCATCGTGCGATTATTCGTTGAATCCACCGTTCAAACGGCTTTCAATATATTAACGATAATTACACTAAATTTCCGCGAGGCAATTCACGGTGATCAATATAACGACATAAAAGTACAAAAAATTTTAAGTGCAAATAAACATGACTGGGAGAGATGAAAAGATATATAAATAATGAAAGGTAATGCATGCGCGAAGCCATTAATACAGATATTTGTTTGGTAAAATTCATGATTACTTGTATCAACTCTGTGCTATCACTTAGCTGATTTTCACCTAATGGAATAGGTGAAATTCATGGAATTATTCAAAATTAAAATTTATTAAGGATAAAATACGCATCGTTTTCTGCGTCGATTTCTAACGTCCACTTTGTCTTTTGATATTATTTTTTTAATTTCGGGAGTTCTTTCATCATGATTATTTCAGATTATTTCTGTTAATAAATACAATTCGAAATACATAAAACACAAAACGCACTCTTCAATTCGTGCTAAAATTGCTCAAAACAATTAAAAACAAGTCGTAGCCTAAACATTAATACATTAAACATTTTATTCCATGCTGTTTTATGTGCGTCATGTTATATAATAAATTATTATTATCGGCTGCAAGTTGGATAAAATGTTAAAACAGCATCACAATATGAATATTCATCGAGTTGATCCGCGTATTTCAATTTATTTAGTTTTAATGTATTTATGAAAAAAGTATCATGTTTCTTCTTTGTTCTATATAACATGCCGTACAATAAATATTGTTAAATGCTAATTAAAATTCCCCTTGCAAAACATAGATTGTACCGCATCGTTGAAACAGAAAAGACTTTGTGTTACAAATGCATTCTACACAATGTTTATCTTGAGAGATTAAGTAATGGAGATGATGAGTGTCACGACACGTTTAAAATCGCCGATGAAGTTGTTAATCGCCGCGAATAAATGAACCGATCCATCAATCAACTGAATTGTGGTAGCTTAATGCACTTATCAGAACGCCACGAGTCTCGAGAGTAGGTATAACTACTATATAGCCAATCAAGGAGGGAAAGGTGAAAACGCAGATCCATTGTTCGATTCGTGATTTAATACTTGTTTCTTCAACAAATATTGTAGAAGAGTTTCGAGCAACAATCTACACAATCGCTACGCTCACTACGAATTAGAATTTAAGTTTTGATAATCAAATAATATGAATTTATGGATTATTAAAAGTTTGTTAGAGATTATTAAATGGAAAGTATTCACGTTATACAATCTGCAAAGTGCGGCTGAGCAAAGCTATAAGTAAGATGTTGTTACAAAACTGTGATAGATTAGCACAAGCCTTACGAAACGTTTGCATAGCGACGATTGAGAGCTGAATAAGCACGTGCTTTCGCATAGAGAGTAATATTTTTAAAAAGGTACATTTCCATGTCATACTATACACATTATGTCATTAACATTTGTCAGAGTTTTCTTTGCTAGTAAAATTTTTACAATAACCTTTTCAATTCTACAAATTGTAAAAAATATTTCATCAAATGACACAACTCCAATCTTTGGCATTAAAAACATTTGGAACATTTGATAGTCTCTATTACTTCCCTCTTCGTGAAAAAAAAGAAAACGTAATACTTTAGAACTTGCATCCATTGCGATCCTCAATTATAATCCATGTTCTCAATTTTTACCAAAATGCAACACCACCTGAGTCAGTTTCTTTTGTTTACATTTGTATTTGTGTAAAGGTATGTGTGTACAATGCGTTTCTTGAAAATATAGCAATCAAAGTATATGCGTTTATGGTGTTGGTACTGAAATGTCAGATGGTTAAATTTATTTGATTAATCGTATTTGAAACCTTGATATACCGGCCTATACATACAAATAATGCGATACAAATGCAGTAGATATCTGGATGAATTAAAGCCTTTGTGGAATACAGATAAAACTGCATTGCTCCAAAAATAAGAATATCTAAATAAATGTAAGAGATCGAATTGATAATTTCTAAAATTTATTCGAAATATCGTATTATTTCGAGAAAACCAATGTACTAGCTGGTGCAAAGATTACGTTCTCTAGATTATGACGTTAATAACATTGCGGTTCGAACGTTCATGTGCGCTCGCAAATGGATCCATTACAAATATTATTCAGAGAGAGCCGATCTGACTGGCCCTCATAATGAAATCACCAGAGGGAAATCCAGTCGACTGGTCTAAATGAATTCACATGCGGTATCATTTCATCACTTTGTGGTTCCGTCTGATGTCTCTGTTATTTTAGCTTTGTACCCGCATGAGTATAAACAGACAAGATTTTCAAAAAGATCGATAGAAACGGTTTTAATAATTAAAACTGATCATTCGCATATATATAGGAAAGTCCAATATTTTATCTCAAATGTTAGTTAGTTCGCGTATAATGTGATATTCTGCCCAACGAAATTTCCTGGCCAAATAAACTGTTTTCCAAATAAATAGATGAAAAATGACGCGTATTCCTCTCTCGTACATGTATATTCTTTATGTGTGTACAAGCTTACATCATGTATGTTTATTTTTAAGTTATTTCAAATTTAATCTAATATAATTAAAAAAAATTTTCTATCACTTGTGACTCGCGAATATGTTAACTCTTATATTTGTTAAATTTGTCCAAAGTTTACATACTCGTTTAATTACACTCCTTTGTGTAATTTTCTTCACTCACGTGAGCTTTTTGAACTTTTCTACAAAATGGTCCTGTAGTTGACTCATTTTCACGTCTGTTGGCAGACTTTCCCAATGATACATCATCGCCCGATGTATAACAGATCGCTTTCAAATTTGCATACGCCGACGTCCTCGGGCCATTGAACGTCCACGTAAAGTTAGTAGTGCTCTTCTTCTGTGCACGACATCGTGCACGCGCGCGTCCTTAGCGCGTGTTAGCCGCCTCGCCGTGTCCTCGGGCTGTGATCACCTTAACGCGAATTTATACGTTTTGCAGCGTGTGTCGGTGGTCGCTCGCTCGCTCACTCGTTCACTCGTGCGTACATATCAGAATTGTATCTGGGTAAGAGGCTCCGATGGCCTCGGGTAATAACGCGGATATCACGGTGTCGTTGCGGACGATGTCGCGTCTCGCATCACCTTACCCGTCTCCTGCCTCTTCCTTACTCGTCATCCTTTCTAATTTGACGTTCGAGAGGCGACGACGTTACGTTGCATCTTCACGCCCGGTGAAACGCTTTTCGCCTTCGCGACGTCGGACGCGTGCCTGCCAACATGAACTACCACTTGCAGCTTGTATTTCTACACGCGGTCTGTACTCTACGTACGGTATTATTAAGGTCAGATGGATATATTAGAATCTAAATGACCCGGCAGGTTTTGCTTCACAAAGGAAGATGTAAAAAAACCGATTTCTGCTCAAAAAGATGTTTTTGCTCAAAGAAAATATTTTTTTAGATTTTTTTGTAGACCTGGATACAATAAAATTATTAAAAAATTTGTGGAGTTTAGAGAACACTTCGAAAATTGAGCAAAAATATTAAAATTTGGATAAATATATCATGTTCATGCTCAATTTTTGAAGTGTTCCCTAAACGCTATGAACTTTTTAATTATTTTATCGTATCCAGGAAGTCAAAATCTACAAAAAACAGTATTCCTTTCATTTACATCTTTTCAGGTCAAAATCGGTCCCTTTTTAACATCTCCCTTTTGGATATCTCAGTCGCAGACACAGTGTCCATTTGAAAATTATTCTAATACGTTGTACGTATAATGTCACATTAACAAGGAAGTCGTATTAGTACGCAGACAGTTGTACAGATAGTACATTATAATTGTGTATCCTCTGTTCCACCTATCTTTATCCGTGCGCGTACCCGTTGGCGCATATGCGGATGTATGCATGTAATAAAACTATCTGCGTATGAGATACAATTGGCTCGAGGCATCGCCACGTCGCAGTGGACGTTATTGCGGATATCGTTACGGCAATCGTCCTGATGGCTTCCATATTCTAGGATTTCTTCGTGAACGCGCAATGCGAGAATCTTGAAAATCTCTTTACACTCAACGTGCCAGGCTCGCTTCAGTCGAGATCGTAAACGTTTTAAATATTAATCTTACTACGAAATGTGTGTGCTGCAACGTGTCGAATTATTTACGTAAATTGTTTGTTACATACGTAAATACTAATTTCTATATTGAATTAATTGTCGATTTTACGCATGTAATTATGCATAATGATAAGCGAGTGGCTTCAGTACATCGACCGTAATGTACATTCGTACACCGACCAATCGCCCCGAGGTACTCGAACGACCATGATGATCATCGCCATTGTTATAGCTATATCGTGCTTCAGATTCTTCTTTCGTCGGCGCTGCCGGTCATTTCAACGTTGTATTATGAGCATACCTGAATCAAAACTATATTCCGTCCGCTCTCATATATATTGATAAAATTCAATTCATTTTTCTACTGTTTTCTTTTTTCGTTTACCGTGTGTCGTTAAATTAAATGATTTAAAGATACATAAGCAAACAAAAAAATACAAAAAGTAGATCCAATATCAAATTGATACAATTTCTGGAAAAAGCAAATATTGTGTAGGAAAATAATCAAATGGTAAAAAAGAAGAAAATAATAACATTAGCCCTTCCGTTGCTTTTTCTAGTCCAATAACGCTATCGTGATTTTTCATTTCGCTCATATCTGACATTCAAACATGCTTTCAAACATGGAGAATATGATTGAAGTGCCGTCAAAACCCATTAATTTCGCCGCAATACCGTCAATGCACGATCATCGAGGACGACACGTGTTTCCACGCGAGAGCGCGACAATGATCGATCTCTCATCGACGCTAAAGATCACAACAATAACGCGAATTAATCCCGTACGCAAGTATTCGTTTCTATACTCGTAAATGCATAGCTCCACATAAATCTCTCGATTAGCCCGCGGCACCAGCGCGGCCGTGATGGCCGTTGTTGCTCGTCCGCCTCCGCCGACTCCACACCATCTCTTACTCTACTCTTTTACCCGATGTCCGACTTGCGACGACCGCCGCACCGGTTCCCCACCTTCGAACAGAAGAGAGGCATCGGGCGCATCGCTCGGCGACCTCTCGCAGCGCGGCCGAGAAAAGGCGCTGCATCGCATTTCGCGGCGTCTCCCGCGGCGATGCACCGCAACGGCCGCGGACTGATGTGGGCGAGGGTAGGTGGGTGGAGGAGAAAACCGGTACCCCCTCACGTGCCGTGTCTTCTGACCATCGCGAATTCTTTGCTGGACGGTGGAAAACGAGTACCGCGACGACTAAATGCGTCCTTTCTTCCCGTCTCGAGTCTCAACAATTATTACGACGCACACAGCGAGATTTTATGAACGAAAAATACTGGGTAAAACCAAGATAGATCCATATTTCGATATTGAATTGTAATTTGTTAATTGGGATCGATCATAACAAGTTATAGAAAAACATATATGCTCAGATAAATATTGAATTATTTAACCAAGATACGATATTTAAAAAGCTCAAAATATAGATATCTTTTTTGTACAAGCAGCAGTCTGATGGAAACGGTAGTTTACGTTGAAATTATATAAATTTTGAATTTGTTTTTATTATTTCTTGTTGGTTCCTTTCAGCAGCGCGAGATTCTCTTGGTCGCAAAAACCATGTATTAAACTATGCAAAGCAGGCCTTTGGATAATAGCTAACATAATATGCTGGCCTTTCATGAGCACGTAGTAATGAAAATTCGAGGGGGTGCCTCTAACTCGTGAACCAAACTGACCAACCCTTTCCACTGAAAGCGCGCTTAAAAGAATACCCTTGGACGGCCGGTACCTAGCACCCGCCAAATATTGTTTCGCCGCTAATTGCCTTATTAATGCATATGAGAATTTCGCATTAATGTTCCAAGCTCTCAGTCGATTCAGCATTGCCGATGTTTGACCAAAAACAATAGCTCGTTAAACTAGCGTTATCGTCGTCCGCGACCAGCCGTAAGGATCGATACGTTAAATCGACACCTGTATTACGCCTAAAAGGTATAAGCGTTGAACACATAACGAAAATTTCATACGATCGGCTCTAATTTGTGGTAAATGTTACGTGAAATCCTTCAATCGAAATATAATTCCACACAAGAGGAAAACAAGGAAATTAAAGATATACTAATTTATGTTAGTCACATGGAAAAATGGCTTGTGCGTACATTTTACATTTAACTTATTGTTGTAAAATTTATATTTAACTTTTATTGACAATGCTTACAACTAATATCCATGTTTTTCATTTCAGACGGAAATGTGAGGCCGATGGGAAGGAGGCGAAGGCGGAGCTGACGGCGCAACGCAATATGTTCCCTAGCGCTCAAATTAAAATGAGGTAAATAAGTCTACATCCGAGTTCCAATATAAGTCGTCCCAGAATAGTCTATTCGAGAAAGAGTTATATAACTCAGAGTAAAATTCTCTCTCCGTAAGCGTCATTTAATTTCATACATCGTAAATCACAACGTCGACGATTTCATAGCTCATAGTTCGCCTTCGTTTGATTAGCTTCCTGGTCGTGCTTAGAGTTGCATATAAAATTATATAGAATGTAGCACAAGAACTCACGCAATATGAAATATAACAGAGCCAATTATTTAATTTACAATAGCTATGTATAGCTTTTCTGTGAAATGTATGTATCAAAGGTAGAAATATATGAAGTCTCAATTTATACTACAGTTAACAGTTAATAAATAGAAAAAGTTTTATATTGCTATTCTGAGATTTTTAAATAATGATAGCACAAAAATGGAAATTTTCTCCGATTTTTATTCGATTACGACACGAGATGCAAAATTTTCTGCGAGCAATTCTGATTAGCAAGCTGTAATCTTATCGTGTCTAATATCAAAAGTGTTATTTTTTTTTCAGATTGCTGTCGCCAAGCAGTTCGCCGGCCACCTCGCCCACGATGTCGAATTCCTCGTCGCCAACACCACCGACGCCGGCGGCCCCGGCTTATAACCAGAAGATGACCGGTATTCCTTGCGTAGCGGCCGCTTCGAGGTACACTGCACCGGTTCACATCGACGTCGGCGGCACGATATACACGTCCTCCCTCGAGACTTTAACGAAGTAAGAATACGTACACTTAAAAAATTTTTAACAATCACCCATAGGTCGAGAATAAAACGACGCGTTTCCGCGACTTAATAAGTGCCATAAAAACTTAATTTCTATCATTAAGAAGCATTAAACGTCAACGATTCAAGACGGAGATTTACAAATGGAATAACTTATGCCGTTGATTCTTATTAAAGCTTTGTGTGCATATGTCGAAAAAAAAGCATGTTATTTTTAGAAATTATATATACAAAAGACAATTTTGTTGAAATATCTAAAAATTTAATTAGATACAGACCTGAAAAATAATTTTGTTGAGCCTGATTACACCAACGTTACTTTAACTTTAAGCAAGACTTAAATTCTCTCTCTTTCTCTCGACTTTAAAAAGAGAGAAGAGGAGAGTTTTAAGCCTTGCTTAAAGTAAAAGTATAACGTTGATGCAATCGGGTTTTAGATTATCAAAATAATGTAGGATGCTCAAATTGGTTGCTGGAATGTCAAAACTTTTTGCTGCATTACTCATCATGTTGAAGATTTCTATGTAATTAGATTTGGATAACGTAACAAAATTATTTAGATCTATGTGCAGCTAAATTTTTAGACTTCAGCAAAATTATTCTTTCCGTGTACATATTCAGGAAAATATTTTCCGTCCTAACAAAAAGAAGACAATGATAAATCGAGTGAGTTATATACCTATCGGGAACGGATATCTTTCGAGCCTTCCGCGAAAGCACAGAGTGTGACTTTTAAACGGCATGAAGAAATTCTAGCGAGTGAGAGAGTAGAAAGGGAGCGTGATGTCCGGATCGCGGAAACGTGACCATCGACAACGCTCCAGGATGTTCGTACTGGGCAATATCTCTGAGAACATATCGTCCGCAATCAGGCACACCGTTACCGTACCGGCAGTGTCCAAAGGCTATTTGCGGTATGCCCGTGCACTTTATGCATAAAAGAGACGTAACGTGAAAGCACAACTGCGCTTTGCTTATAGAGAGGGTTTTAATCTCCTCGAAGTATCACCCCGCAGATATCCTCTTTGCCCTGGCAAGAAAAAAGAATCTAAGAGTATTATGCTCCGCATGATTCCGACTGGTATAAAATAAATCTCTGACACTAAGAGTAAAATCTAATGATATAAACGTATAATTAAATTAAAATCATACATGGACTTTAATGATCGGTGTAAGTATTATGTATTACTCATAACATTAAATTTTCTGCTATCTATTCTTCTCTTTCCTTTCTCGTTCTTCTCCATCTTTTCAAGAGGAATAAATTAATAATCGTTAAATTATTTATATTTAATAATGTCATACGTTTCACTTGTGCAATAGATTAGATTTTAAATTGATATACACGGCAACAATTTAATGACTATTAGACATAATATCTAAATTATTAAATGTCGCCGTAACCTCATGATCTTCGTTTCGAGTAATGCTTGTTACATGAGCTTAATACGCTATCTTCGACACGAGTGAATATCCAGCGCGCTTAGCGGCGAGGAAAATTGTTCCTTTCACAAGGAGATCACGAGTGCACGACGTCAGAATACAGTATACGTAGATACAGCATCAGTAAACCGCGATAGATGCGTTCGTGAGAAAGCTGATCATAATTGACAGGTGGTCTTATCGTTCGTCTCGTTAACTGAATAGGCAATGAGTTCTGACTTGCTGCGAAGATGTTTCTATCGAGACTATCCATAATGAATGAGCGAGAGAATCGTGACGGATACCCTCGTACTCGTTGGTACTGATATTGTCGAACTTCTTATTAAACAATTGAAGTAAAAACAAATGCAAAGGAAAATTACAAAAAAAATTTATTTTTTATCTTAAAATGTATGTAAAGAGTATGTTAAAGTAAAAAAATAAATAAAATTGATTTAATCGATAATTTGTAGTATCGTGTAATATATTATTTTGTAGGATATACGCCAAAAATAATTGTTAAACAAGCACTGAATTAATTATATGATGACAAAATTAATCCTAACTCACATTTTTCATTACTACAAAAATTATTATAATGCTACTTTTGTTTTAAAATATTACTTTTAATATACATATTACTAAAGTAATTTAACAGATATCATATGATTTTTCTTGTTCAAAAATTTGTTTTTAACAGATAAACTTTTAAATTTTTTTTTAATGTTCAAATAAGATTTGTATTAGAAAACAATTTTATATTATCTTCAAAAAGTAATAATGAAAAGAAGTTCAAAACAAACAATAACATCATAATAATTTTTAAGTGAAAAATGATAGTTATATTAATTTCGTCATATAATCAATTCAGTGCTCGTTTAACGATGACGGATCATTTTTTACGTAATAGCTATCTTGTAACGCGAAATAGTTCGAAAATCGTTAGATCGCAAGCAACTAAACTGAGCTAAAACTAACAACAGTATGCGATAGGTAAATTTACACGCGATGCATGAATTATCGTTAGTCGAGTTAGTGGAGCGCAGGTCCGTTTTCTATGAACCGTTACGGCGCGCATCGCGAACACACCCGTGATTTAATCTGTGAAAATGTCGACAGGATAAGTGTCGCCGACGTATCGAGCAACCAGCAAAAGTGCAAAATGAATATCACGTAAAATCGACAGCTTGCCCGCCCCGCTCCGCCATCTCCGTCGTCACACTTCGTTGCACCTTCCTCCCTCATTACACGACGTGACCTTATTGCTTTGTCGAAAGTATCAGCCGATACTGGCTCGGCTACGTCATGCGTCGTAAATGAGAATATCGCACAAATATATTATATATTAACATGACAACAACGATATCATTCGATAACATGTTTCTAGTAAAAAGAATTAATTTAAACATGTCTAATCTTTTTTCTATTCGTGCTAATTCTATTTATAATTAGTTTATCGAATCGTAAGTTCACTTTAGACGATTTATAATTCGCGACTAAATTCGGAATAGAATTCTATCCATAATATTGCGTGTCGTGTACATAGAAAATATTTGAAGAAGTAAAATACACATACATAGAAAATATGTATATCACTGATATGTCTTTTCTACATATCACTGATATATACTCGTATTTTCTACATATATGTTACACGACACGCAATATTATAAATAGAATTCTGTCCCAAATTTGGTTATGAATTATATAACATCTAAAATGAGCTTAATGGTTCACGCTGGTGACTACCATCATTCTTTCCGTTCAAATGAATCATAAATTTAATTAACGAAATGACACACGAGTTTCCGCTTATTCGTTTTGTACATCGATAATGAAATATCATCAGCACCACAAAAATCATACACAGACTACCATCTGACAAAGCAGATTTGCAATCTCTATATTATGCAATTCTGTTTTGCGTTTGACAATCATCGCGTCACGTTGCTTACCCATTAGCATGCATTTAATTATCCTCACAACGGAATAAACGCATCGATCAGAGCTTTCCCTCGCATTAAAACGATATTAAAATTGTTTCACAAGAGAGTAGACCATATATTACTCAAGTAACTGATTTACAGTAGCTACATCATCGCTGTCATTTAACGATATTGATGCAGTTACTACACTTAGAATTCCTAGCGCTGTAGTTCGTGCTGACGCTTATACGCCAGCTGGCTAACGATGTGCTCTAGAATCATGCGACAAGAAGATAACAATAATAAGTACGATGCGAAATGATTGCCGGAAGACATGTCCTCGAACTGAAGTAATAATCCAGTCATTCTAAGGAAACTCGAAATGGTTGAACAATTGTAAGAGATGTCTAACGTATACACAGTGAACAAAAATCCCGGAACAGCGGAATATCTCAGAAAGTATGCATCTTTTAGAAAAATATTTCTGACAAAAGTTGTTGAGTTTAAAAAGATTTATTTACTGATCTTATCAATTTGATCTTAAGTAGTGTCGCTAAGGTCAGGTCAAGATCAAATTGATTTTTTTAAACTGAAACCCCTATTTTTTTATTCTATATTCTTATACTTTATCTCAAGAGTTCTTTAAAAAAACACTATAACAAAATATTATTTCGTTAAACACTTTTTGAGTTATAAGGCTTGAAGGATTACCGGACTGCCGGCATTAGCAGTAATTATCTAAGGTGTCAAACTGATAGTTAAAACCTAAATGTCATTCAAACTCGTGATCTTGATGTATCAAAATCAAGGTCTTTGGAGGTTATTTCTCTTATTTTCATTTATAGTATAAATCCCTGAACGACAGATTCAATTTAAATCGTTAAATCTTGTTAGTACGCCTAAAAGGTGTCATTGATGCCTTCTCATTTAAAAAATTGATTCTACATATGTGTGTGTAATATACGTACATATTACGTACATATCAATAATTTTGTAATATTAATACTGAAATGCAATTTTGATGTAATAACTGATTGTAGAGGAATACAAGTATATACTTTTTTCTTGTTTTTTTTTTATGTTTCCATTCCTTTTTTGCGAGCAACTAAAAAATAATAATTTTTTAGTAATATTATTGTTGTAGAGAGAGAGAGAGAGAGAGAGAGAGAGAGAGAGAGAGAGAGAGAGCAAATAAACTAATAAACCATCTAAAGGCATCAATGACGCTTTCCGTACAATAAGATTACATTTGATGTTCTTAGATAAAGATAAGAATTTATTTTTCTTTTACTTTTATCGTAAGCGACTAACATTTTCTCAAGTGAATTTCAACCAAGAGAAAAAAATTCTGATTAATTAAGGGATGTAGGTAGAATATTAGTTAAGTATATAATACACATATATTCTAAAACGCGGTATAAGTAATTAAATATTCGTGATTCATTTGCATTAATAAACGCAACGGATAGAACAGTTTCTATTAGACTGCGCATATTTAGGTGCCTCGTTTATACGACGTTATAGATGAAGTAAACAGGTCAATATAATGCACACGAATAATAAATTCACGCTGCTGATTAATTTAGTTCAATCGTCGGTGTATAATCGGCAATTTCAAAATAATACCAAACGTTTATTATCCCGTAACAACTCACCAACCTAGCACGATGTTAATTAGTAAATGTCTATTTATGCGATAACCGCAAGTTTGTATACCGAAAACGCGATATTCATTAATTTGTTTTTTACTTAATATATAAAAATATGTATATCATTTTCGAAATAGAAAAAGCAATTCTGGCACTGTATATTACACGCGTAATGCAAAATTTATTAACGCTATTTTGGTTCTATATATATATATATATATATATGCTGTGATTATATCATTTTCTTACATTATTACTTTTCCAAGCAGACAATTTAAGTTTAAAAAACATTTAGCCGAAACAGTTTTATGCTGTATAAAAATGTTAAATGGACATTATTAACGTTAAATATACGTTTATTAAACCGTAATGTCTCATAAAAATAGTATTTTAAATTAGTAAAAAACATTTAATAGACGTTACAAATATCTTATAAACGTTTTACTAACGTATATTAAATAGTTTAAAAATGTATCAAATTTCAAACATTCATTTTTCAGTTTATACGTTTATTACACAATTTCTAACGTTTATTAAACATATTTTGAACGTAACTGTGTTGCTTGAGTTTGTCGCTTAAGTCTGTCAGTTGTTTAAGTTAAATCATAGTAAATTACGTTTTAAAGCAATCATCCCGCAATTGAAATAATATTTTAACAAAACACATTCGCCAATAATTATTTAAAGAACAATTTAAAATTGAGTAATTGACTGATAAAATATTATTCTCAACATTGCAATCTTTCTAAGTTCTCCTTTGAAAATTTTACTTTATCACACAAAAATAAACATATATTATTTAAATTTAAGTATAACATTATGATGATTTCTGAATGAATTACTTTCTACACTAATTGAATTTCAATTATGAAATCCATGATAATTACTTTTTTATATCATCATGTACAATCCTTAGTTCGTAATGCAATCATATCGACCTAAGGCGAACTCCACGTGCCTTGCGAAAGATTAATCGTTGCGTATCGCATTTTCTACCAAGCGTTTACAGGAATGACGTAATAGCCGATCATTAGTCCACGCTTCCGGTATCACATAATCCCTAAAACATCGTCGATCATCCTGCCGGTTGAGAAGGCTGTACAAGGCCTCGAGGGTATCCCATGGTGGAGTACCAAGTCGTCATTTCCTCGCCCTCTAGTCGGACACGTGCAATTTAGTGGGATATAACGGAATGTCTCGGCGGATGCCCGTCTCGTTCTCGAGCTCGCACGTATCTCCGCGCATATGCGTCAGCATGGCACACATGAGCGCATTCGCTTATCCTGATTTTCGTTCATAAAATACAATTTATCGCGCAAGATTTCAGACTGGTGAAAACGCTTCTACATGCAACAATCTTTTTAGTCAATAAAAAAAGCTCAGGTAATTAAGCGAAAACAAAGATAAATATTTTATTTGTAAATCGAAATTCTTAATTGTCAATTAAGAATCTTCATATATCACATTAAAATTTTGTTAAAATAAAATTCATATATATTTTATTAAATATATCTTAGAAATATATCTTGTTATTTTTCTGTAGCTTTACGTATTAATTTACCGTAGTTTAATAAGTCTTCAAAATTAAATCTCGCGACGAATCTTTGAGGAAAAGTCAATTTGAAATTTGTCGAGGAATAACTATGTAAAATGCAGACGACTTCGAACATATCCTGTATACGTCGAAAGCAGAGCGGAATCTGAGTGATGTGAGCCGATCGTTTAGCGTTTTCCCATAGCGAACGGATCTGACCCGGGATCGGACCTCGGTTGGTCGGTGGGCCCAAGAAATCGCCGCGGGTAATCACGGTGCTCGTCCTCCGCCCCCGGTACCGTTTCCTCCCCCGCTATCACCCCTCTTCACAGTCGTTCAGACCTTCACAAACAACGATGGCCCTTGGCCTACGAGCGCATATCTCGTTCTCGCTTCTCTCAACGGTATCACTTTCGCACTTTCTCTCTCTTGTTTTCTATTTCTTAATGCAAGTTATTTCGTCCGTTTCCATTTTTATGAGCATACTTGTTACATCTTTCTTGAGAAAATAAAACACAAAGTATAAGGATTTGGAAAATTGAAAGTAAAATTAATTCGATATAGAGAGAGAAGTTTATATAAATTGATATTTTTTATTGTCTCGACTCTTCTTAAGAATTTTTTATAACGTTCATTATTGCACTTAAAATGTTTCAATCTAATACAAAAAAATGTTCGGAAAATATCTCTCACATAACAGATGAAAGAAAAAAAGAGATATTCATTTAATGAATAATAATATTCATTTAAATAGAGAGTATACCATTTTCACGTCTTCACTGGCCGAAATTACAGTGTGAATTTTAATTTACCCGCGGCAATTGCAGCGAAGAAAGAGAAGGGATTTGTTCACCGAGGAAGAGTGAAGTTTCCCTTACAATAACTCGCTTCGATATTCTATAGAAAATTAACTATACCGTATAAAATTTCGCGCACGCTTTGAGGTAAAATCCAGCGATTTTCATTTCCCCGTTCTGACAGCGATTCTCTCTCTATCCTCTTACACCAAAGTATCAGTGGGAAGTCGATAGAAAGCGAGATCATGAGGAAGGAGAAAGAAAAAGGGCGAAGGATGAAAAGAGAAAATAAGAGAGAGAGAGAGAGAGAGAGAGAGAGAGAGAGAGAGAGAGAGAGAGAGAGAGAGAGTCTCCATATATGTATATATGTGTATATCTTTGTATCTACCCCGCGGTGTCTTCTCTCTTCCTCGCTGAAGTCAGATCGCCCACAGGCTCCATGAGGCCGTCGTTATTATATATTATCGCCGTGGAAGATATGGGAACCGGCCCGAGGGGGTACCAGGTACCTACCTCGGTATTTCCCCCTCGTTGTGCCATAACGCACAACGACGAGATACACGGAGAGGAGAGCCGATTCTCCCTCTCTCGTCGCATCGCGGTCCTTAGAGTCAACCGTGCCTTCTTCCAACCGTCTTTTTCCCTATTACGTCCCCCTTCCTCCCCCCCGTCCCGTTTCTCTTCTTCCATCTCGTCCTTTTCCCAGATCATTCGTCTATTATATGCTAAATTACGACGACCTTCGGCGGTGCATGCAGCAGAACACGGCATCGCTCACGGCACGTCCGAGAACACATGCGAACAAACGCCGTGAAGCTGATTGACACGGATTCCATAAGTGTGATTCGTTTACGAGATCGTGGCATTATTAACCTTTCGCTACAGACAACAGGATATCGGACAATCCACGATTTTTCGAATTTTTACGGTAGCAATTTTTTACATGCATATCGAGAGTTTCAACTTTATATAAAAATTATGTCAAATATTATGTCGAAGAAATAAGAAGTTAATCATTTTTCATCATTAATGTTAGACTAATAAGCGCTAATAAAATCCAGATTAATAAAGTGAAATATTATAAGACAAATTAATAAAGTGAAATATTATAAGACAAAACAATTTCTCATTATCAAATTGATATAAGAACTAAATAAGGTGTACATTTAAAAAAATTGCACATAAGGAGATCAGAAATATACCTAATTACCTAGTATACATTTTTCCTCGGAAACGTACAATTATGATATTCCATATCATTACTAATAATCAAATCCTTAAGACACTTAATTAAATTCATCTCGCTACATAAAAGAATAAGAATTATAATTTTTCCTTGTCAGAGCTTCTCTTTTCTATAATTCCATAACTTTAATTTATAGCGAGATTAAATGCGTAACGAAACGTTACATTATTCTTATTATCTTCGAGATGTAATTGCGAAGCTCGGAAGGGATATCGTAATGGCAACGGTGGAGCGCAAAGATATGTAATAAGAAGATTAGCTGCAGCCTACTTTGAACGATGCAGCATTCGCGAACATGTTGTGAAACGCGTTCGAAAATGTCACGGGCACTTTCTAAAGAAGCCGGAAAAAGTGATACATACGGTGCATGGACTTGCTACTTCGAGAAACATACACACACATGCATCTGCATATCTGCTAAAGTAGATTTCATGCGCGTATCTTGCGCTGTCTTTACGATCCCACCGTTCTGTCCTCATTCACGCGTAACAAATTCCCAATTCAATTCTTCTCTATATTTCTTTTCTATATTTCGTTGTTTTCTTTCAATAATGAACGATTTTTTTAATTAAACTGAATTAAATTGAAACCTTCCGATAAATGATCAGCTAATGGATTTTATTAATGGTTGAATTTTTTTCTGATTGGAAATGTCATTTTTGTCCTACATTTGCGTTTTTATCCACGCAGATATTCAATTCCTACTTTTCAAATATCCCACAATATTCAATTCATATTTTTCGAGTATTTCACATATTCAGATTTTTTAAATATTTATTTTAAAAAATCTGAATATACATGTATTTTTGGTTCAAGAAGGCGTTTAATCAAATTATGTAAGATAACGTTATCATGATTCACTTCTTGAGCTCTCATAATAACTATAACTTACTGCTCAAACTTAATTCAGTCAGTGCGTCAAGTCGGAATTTATTAAATGAACAGCTGCTTGTACGCAACCATCAATCGCGAAAACAGCACGCAGCTACCTGAAGCGGTTTTGGCAGGTGACCAAAGTGTCAGCACCTGTCCAACACTTAGTTAGCTGTTAGTTGATAGAAAGTGTAATTTTCATGACATTAAATATACAATCCGTGTACACATCAAATTCTTAACTTCAGATATCAGATCAATTTTTATAAATAATATCAATTATGATTACGTATGCATCAGTCACGTAACAATTTCGAAGTTGAAGTCTCATGAATCAAACGCGATAATACTTTCTCGAAATTTTCTCACACGCACTTTCAATCAATGATTAATGCTCATAAGTTATAAAAATTACAACTTTCACACATGACAATCTTCGAATTAGTATATGTTAGAGAATAACTTCAATTTTAATAAAATTAGTCATCTATTTTATGCTTGTTTATTTTGGCTACTACCGTTTATTTTGTCATTGTTTCATGACAATCTTATTTTTAAAAAATCTTGTGATTTTTTTCCAGATACCCAGAATCCAGGCTAGCGAAATTGTTTAACGGCAGCATCCCCATCGTTCTGGACTCGTTAAAACAACACTATTTCATCGATAGAGACGGCGGCATGTTCCGGCACATATTGAATTTTATGCGAAATTCCCGGCTGCTGATACCCGACAACTTTGCCGACCTAGATTTGCTGCTGGAGGAAGCACGATACTTTGATATTGCGCGTAAATTTCTTTAATTTCATTTCTTGTGCTTTTTTTACTTTAACACCCGTAATTGAATTGTTTACGCGCGAGAAAGATACGGAAATCATGATTTCAATCGCATGATAAAACGGAGATAATGAATTTGCCTTTCGCGTTCTTAATATAAATCGCGATATAACGATATATCATTTCTCTTCTAATTCTCTTGACCGACTTCCAAACTGTCTATGTGCAATGCTCAACTATAATGGAATAGTAATAACAAACTCTAAAGTAGTTGTTTACTCGATTGCAGGAATAATACAGAATTCTGAGTACTAGAAAAGTTAAAAAATAAGACAATAAAATATACTTCCTCGGGATACTAATCAGTATGTAAACGGAGAGAATTTTTTCTTAGAATTTACCCTGAAAATATGACAATCGTGGGACAACATTGTATTTCGAAGAATTTTAATGTAAATCTCTCTCATTCATTAATAAAACTATAAGGAAATATAAAATAAGTTTGATCAATTTTACTGAAGTGCATGGTAAAAATCTTTAAAATATTGTATTGTATCACAACTACCATATTTTCAGAGTAAATTTTAAAAGAAAATTTTCTCCGTGTACATTTCGCGTTTCGAAAAAAATCGCATTTTACGTTCAAAATTTCCTCAAACACTTTAATAATTTATTAAACCCATTTAATAATCCTTTTAACGAAAAGAAGACTATAATATTAAGAAGTTTTTATAATACCATTTATCCAGATACGATGAACGCTAAGGTCAGATTATCTTCTTCTTAACAATTAATTAAGAAAAGGATAACGTGACCTTAGCGTATCTGGATTCACGTTATTACAAAAACTCCCTATTGTCAATAGAAACGAAATTTCATGAGCTCCCACGACCTAGTTATCAATGTAGCAAACTGTCACTATTTACGAAATCATTATTAAAACAAAATCATTTTGTCGCGTTAGAACATTTTGCTCGAATATAACGCATCTTTTTTTATTTCAGCTATGTGTAGGCAATTAGAGCAAATGAAGAAGGAGCGTATAAAGAACGGTTCGACAATGACAACAACTTCGCCAAGTCCTCCGCCCTCTGGTCAGCTCGGTGGTCGCGGCACTGCCTGCACTACGGCGCCTTGCAATCGTGATTTTGAGAAGATGCGCGGCAATGATGGCAACTGCAGCTACGAGTGCGTAGCGTTACACGTGAGCCCGGACCTGGGCGAGCGGGTGATGCTGTCAGGAGGACGGGCGTTACTGGACGAGGTGTTTCCGGAAACGACACAGGCGGTGATCGATGCGCGATCCGGCGTTGCTTGGCACCAACAGGATGCCCGTCATGTCATACGGTTTCCACTAAACGGCTACTGCAAATTGAACTCCGTTCAGGCGATCACCAGACTGCTGAATGCCGGTTTCCGGGTGGTGGCAAGCAACGGCGGCGGCGTAGAAGGTCAACAATTCTCGGAGTACCTGTTCATCAGGCAAGCCGTCAACACTTGACGGAGCACGGCGCATCAGCGCAAAACGATCTCCAAGTCGATCCGCTGCCTGCAGCGTGACCACGACTTAGAGTGAGTGCAATTGTCCAGGAGAACACCTCAAGACTGCATCGCGGATTTTGGTTATTCTAACAAAACAGAGCGGGGCATCTCGGTACAAGAATAGGAGCCTGGCAATCGCAACTGCTGTTTGATGCCGAAATATTTATAGTAATACGAAGATCTCGTAACGTGCACTAAAATCACTCAATACTATATTGAATCATGAAAAAGTGAATAAGTGAATAAAAGAGTGCGAATAAGTTTTGCAATTTACATCAATTTACATTCGTTTTACAAACCGACTTTGTCAAACAGCAACGTCTCGTTTGTATGCATACGTAAGTTACAAGAATTATTTGCATGTATTATAATCTGAAATAGTTGACGTTGAAGGCACTTAATCGATCATTTTTTTAATAATAAAATAATCATAAAACTATTGATATGCAAATTTCAAATAAAACTCGTTACATTCTGATGGTACTATTAGTAAATTTAATAATTTACATAAAATTTCAAAAATGTACTGAATAATAAAATTTTTAATAACAAATTTGAGGACAATTAAAGTCTATGTATTTTCGAATATCAAAAACATATAGCGTTTTTGTAAAAAATATGTATATTATATGTATATATAATATATATAATATATATTTTATAATATATATAATATAGTAATTATATGTATATAATTACTATAAATGTATATTTTATGTAATTATTACATATATAACAATTTTTTATGCATGATAATATATATATGTATATTCTAATGGAATAAGTTTTATAAATTTATGAAAAATTTCTAATCACACACATAACAAGCCGTTTTCAAAAAATTGTTTAAGTATTATACATTGGCATTTTTCTGCAGTTGCGACCGTTTCGCGCTTAGATGTGACTTAAACGGATCGTTGTTGATCATGTGAGAAGATATCAAATAAATTATTGCGGATATTTTTAAAGTATAATTAAGTATATAGATAGTTAAGTATATATAGATTATTTGACTCGATATATTTTGTGATAACAACGATCACATTGAGTCACATCTAACAAATATAGGCAAGTCAACAGCGTATAGCGAGCCTAAATAATGGCAACGATGTACCATGTGATCCACAAGAAAGCCTAAGCCACAATGTTAACCGTATACACATAATTCCATGTCCTTTTTCATTCATTGTAAAAATGCACGTGTCACAGAAACTAGAGATGTAGCCATTACGCAGCTTGAAAAAGTGAATCAACAATATGTCGTACTGTCTTCTGCACGCTTTTAACGCTATTAGGAATGGTACGCGCAATTGTAAACATCGTTGTCCATTCCTCGTGTTACGATTTGCGTTTGAGAATATCAGATGCGCCGATTTTTAAAACATTGTTATTATTTAATAAAGTGTACCTATATGTATTTAAACGCCGTACTAATTACTGTAAATATTGCGAATAAACGTGTATATACATACACATATAGAACTAAATACACTTATATATATAAATGTAGCATAAACATGAATATACATATTCTGCTTAAAATCATGTGTAAGAAAGAATCAAAAAACAACGAAATAAATAATCGATATACATTGATTATACTGAAAGTAAGTTAAATTAAAATCTTCATAGAGATAATCAAATTATATCTTGCCATGAAGATGAAAGGAAAATAGCAGAAAAAAATATTAAATCTTCTTGAGATAAATACTGATGAAATTATACGTGCTCTTTTAATTATTAAGAATTAAAGAGCGAACTATAATTGCTAAGAAATCTTATAAATATCATAACAACTGATTTAATAAAATATTTATTTTACGTTTCAGGAAAACGTAGCAATCTTATTGTTTCATACACATGTTCCTTAATGTCCAAGGCGAAACTAATGAAATATGTCATTCTTATTTTTTACAACAGTCACTGATCATACTTTATAAATAGTTTAATTACAATACAGAACAATCGATATTTTTTTTCTCTAGAATAGAGACAATAAATTTTCTCTATTCGAGAACCGTGTATAGGTTTTGTAGAGACTGCAAAATTATTGTCATTCGCAATCAATTCTCGATTGCTATGGATGTTGCGTCACGCCAAAAGAGTTTTACTCACACAATAAAATTAACAGTCGAACAAAATAGCTAGCATAACATGGAGATCAGAAAAATTTGTCACAAGACGGGATGTCTTATAACAATGAGATTTCTTAATTCTCAATTATATGTAATTATCTCCATTTACTCTCTAAAATCTTTAAAGTGGAATCTAATTCTAAAAAGTGTCAAAGAGTGACAGTTGAGTCAATGTCGAAAAAGAATGGCTCCAATGTCAATTTTTAAGAGTGAGATTTTACACTTTAAATTCCATTCCAAAGGTTTTAGAGAGTAGACCAAGTAAGAATTTTTTAATGATCCAACGAAAAGATAAAATTTTGAAATATACTAACATAGAAACGCGAAATATTTGCTTAACATAGAATCTTTGAATTAAATTATTTATATTGTTTTTATTTTGATATACCAATTTAAATTGTTTCTATTTTTGATGCGTCAATACTATCGTTCTGCACACATATTGCTACGTAATTGCAGATTAATAATGCCATATAATTGAAATGAAAACAATTCAAATAGTCAAATTCTAAAAAAATATTGTTTATATCGAACATTCATTTAATTCAGTCATATTCAATTTACAAAATACAAGTCTAATTTATATCCCCAAGAAACTACTAAGAGCTACTTTAGATGTTCTGTAAGTATTATTTTGTAATTCTACAATTTGTAATTTATATGTATAATTTTATACCTATTGTGATTAGAAGTATATGAGGACTCAAAGTATATAAAATATACATGTATTAAGATATTAAATAATCTGGCTAAACGATCACCAGAAAAAGACTAAATTCTTTGCAATTGTTTTATGATATTCATGTCTTATACGTACATCTTATATATACATTTTATTATAACTTCATTATACACTGTTAAATCTATAGTGTCAAATTTAACTTAGTGTGAGTCGCCACTGCTCCTACTAAATATATAGTTATTTTTTACCAATATGATAATTAAATTTGACACTATATCGTGTTAATTTTTTACTAATACGATAATTATATATTTAGTAGGAGCAGTGGCGTCTCACACTAAGTTAAATTTGACACTATAGATTTAACAGTGTAGAATGAAATAAAAAATAATTTAACTCACCAGCACAAGACGCGCAGCAGCAGAATAGTAATTATACATTAACCTGTAACATACAAATATATATAAATTAAAAGTGTCTCAATAATATCTTAAAAAATAATTATCATGCACACTAATATCTTTATCATATTTCACAAACGGATATTTAATTTTAAAAGAATGTTACTGTGCAAAAAATAATTGAAATCACTATTAATTACTATATTATGTATTCGATATTATGTGTTCGATCAAGTTATCTATATATGGCTGGATTTATGCTTTGAGTCTTAATCCTAAAATTCTAAAATTCAGCCAATTATATTGCCAGTCCTAATCGAAATCTGTATTCCATTGACTGAATTTTAGGGTCTTAGGGTTAAGATCGAAGCATAAACCAGGCAATAATCCGTGATAGATTCATCGGACAAATAACACTACAGTCGCACGGAGTTCATTTGACGAAACTGTCGCTCATTCACACTACCAATGCGATATATTGCATTCGATGGCAAATTCTTTCATTGTCAATAGCAAGGCATTATGAAAAGGCGCGCTCAAAAATCTTTAAAATGATAATATCCACCACTGAATAATAAATAGTCAAATTCCAAAAAACATTGATTGAGCGTTTGTTCAATTCAATCTTGTTCAGTTTTCTTACACATTATCTTTCTTCCTCTTTCTATCTTCCTTTTCTTTTCTCCCTGCCCGGGGGGAGGCTCTTTCACTCTCTCACCCCTCCCTCCTCTCTCTCTCTCTCTCTCTCGCTCTAATCAATTTAATTTTTAAAAAATGAAAACAATGAGACGTCTTCTTTTATAAGAGCATCTTTTTCTTTAACTACACAATTCCATTTCTAAATCAACAAATAAATAATAATTACACTAACCGTACAATTGTTCCACTGGTGCCTCTCTGGCCTCTTCTTCTCTCACAGCATCTCCGTCGCTGTCCCTTCAACGCCTTGCTGAATTCCTTCACTTCCTGGCACTTGCGCGAAATTCTAGAGGATATGATATTAACAATATTCCCTCGCAAAAACGGTTATTTTGCCAATCAGCGAGACGCAATCTCGCTGATTGGTAAAATATGACACTCGTATGTATACAATACTTACTCCACACAGCATTTCTGACAATCACACGCAACGCGCACTTTACGAGGTCGCGGTGAAAAAATAATGCTGACAAGATACGATCCGCGATGCCGCACGAATAGACGCAACGGGTTAATATGGCGGAGGCGCCAAATCGTAGATCTCGCGGCCAACTTCATGCGTCAAGGACGATCATCGTCACACGATGCTACACTTATTGTCCCCGGCAGCACTTTACGCACTTTCCGCACTTTTCGTCACAATACATCGCTTATGTTTTAGAACAATTATCATATATACAAATTACAATCTAATGAGTAAATAACACGAGTAGCATAAATAAATGTACGAATTAAAAGCACGACTAAATATCCGCGAAATATACGGTATCTGACAACGTCGCGTCTCCATCGATCAACGCATTCGCGTAACGGTTCTCGATCGAACGAATCTCGCGAAATATGCGTTTTAACGAATCATCGATAGGAACGAAGGATAGATCCTGGATCTCTCCACATTATACGATTATTAATATTTACGATTTTTACGATGTTCACGATTACATACTTACTACTTCACGACGCGCCGCGATGCCGCGGCTAACGTTACAACAGTCCATTAACGACAACGGAAAATTTATTACGAAATTGACGGCAACTTCACCCCAATATAATATGCGCGCTACAACGCGAGTCAAATTAATAGTTAAAAAGGATGCAATTAATTATCCGAAAGTATATAATCCAAGCGCGAGACATTTCGAAAATATAACTTTTAGGAATTATGTATTATTACTGAATATATTATTATCAATATTATCAAGGAACGGTGGCTTGTCGTTAATTGAACTACAGGATTTGATTCGATTTGTGTATTTCTCCCGCGCGTTTGGCCGGAAGGTGGCAAACAGATTAGTCAAATTACACCTGGCGCAAAATTCAAAAGACGATTACCGAATCTAATTTAAGTATTGGTTAAAAAATAGCAATAAATGATGTATAAAAAATCAAATTGACTTTTTTTTATATTTAGAGAACAAACTGTTCTCCAAAAATTTAATAATATCCACTTCTATCAATAAGATTAACTTTAACTTGGGCTAACTTACTCTTTTATTTCTTTTTTATTCTTAGAATTAGAAACGGATAAAAATAAGTTAAACTGAGCTTAAAGTTAATCTACATTGGTAGAAATGAACATAAGAAATTCGTATCTTGGCAAAAATAAACTGTCATCAAGGACATACCAACCGGCTTGTAATTTCAAACGTGTGACGTCAATTAACATATTAGTATCGTTATTTTATATAGACAGACATTATTGAACATATGTTCGCCGTAATGGCTATCGTGGTTTCAGCGTAACGATACAGGATTACGATGCCACAAGCACTATCGAGTTTTCTCATCAAACCTCTGAATAGGGCTGTCTTCTCGTCAAGCTCTGTTCAAAGATCTCTGGTAACGCCTGCTTGCGTCTGGCAGCAACGAGGGACCACAAATTCCACATGAAATTCCTGGTGAAATTTAGTTAAAATATCTAGACGATCAACCGGCACCTTATCCAAGAACGTGCGACGAGACAATCCTACAGTTCCTGAATCTCATCCAAACCAAGGTCAGGAATTGAACAATTTCGCAAAAGACTGACCATTTCAGGAAAAGAGCGGGAAAGAACGTGATGAAGAAGCGTAGCCATAAAAAAATCATTTTCTGCTGCCTTACTCAAAAAGAGAGAACAAGAGAAAACGAGTATAAGTAATAAGGAGATACATCGAATACTTTTCATAAATAAAAAAAATATTTATTTATTTAAAAGAATTTACTGCACATAATGTTAAGCTTACTAAAGCATAATATTGTATCAGTGTTTTAATAACTACCGTTATTATTTTATACTGTAGAAAATCTAAGATAGAAATAGAGAAAATTCACATAAAAAAAAATTAAGAAAATATATAGCTTAATCAGTCTGACGCAGACTAAGCGAGAATGAAGCGTATACGTGAGAGGCAAAGTAAGAGACTCATTGGGACCGCGTTGATCACATAACAGCGGGAATAAGGGATAAAGCGCACAAACGTCGTGCCCTCGGGCCCCGTCTCCATGGTTACTATGAACTCAATATCCGAGTCGCCTGAGGGTTTCACCAGCTTGGGGCTGTCATCCCTCGAATCCATCCGGTGAAACGTTCTTCTCTCTCTATTTCTCTCTCACTCGCTTTCTCACTCTTCTCTCATCCTATGCTTCTCTGCGTCTCTCTCTCTCTCTCTCTCTCTCTCTCTCTCTCTCTCTCTCTTTTTCTCTCTCTATCTCTCCTTCGTCGAACTGATTATATTCCATTTCTGGATCGCCCTGGCCACCTTAATTCCAATATACACAACACGAAGCCACAGGCTACGCGAAAAACAGGCTTTTAGATAGATATCAAATTCGAAGATATCCTCAACTTCCATCGTCATTGATCCACTTAAAAAAGTCTGCAGCCGATACTTTGCAAAACATCTTGCATTTTATTCTATCACGTACTACTTTCATCTTCATCTCGTCCTCATTAGAAGCGCAAAACTAACTCGACTTCAGCTACACATAAAGAAAAGTTTTTAAGAGCTTTCAAAAACTTAAATTAATAGATAACAAATTAATGGTACAGTAAATGTAGATCTAATTTATATAAGATTGAAAGAAAAATTGCTTTGAGTGTAAACATCAGAAAAAAAGTGTATATGAGTACGAGAAATTTTTACCATCTCTTCTAAAACCTATTCTCCAATCTTTTCATTTATAATTCTTACCTTTAATTATTTTTTTATTTAAAATTCTTTTTTTTGTTCTTTACAATCAATGAGATATATATATATATATATATTTATTTATTGTATGCTATGAAATTATATCGGATTCTTTTTTTCACTTTATATTAAACAAGTAACTATCAACTCGCATTCTCTGCATTTTAGTTTAGATCAAAATATCATAGAAAGAGAGAAATGTTTTGTGAAGTGATGGTACGTACTATTCTGAGTTGATAAAAATTGAAAATTATTACGTAATAAGATAATTACATAGGCTAACATTATAACATTGAAGATAAATCGTTCATTATTTAAACTTGGAAACGCGCGTAAAATTCCAAAATGGATGTTTAAAAAGAAATAATATACAAACTACAGATACATACTCGCGCCAGGTATGTTCCAATATCATAAGTATCAAAATTCACATTTGTGCATAAACAGCCATTATTGAAAAAAAAGCTTCAAAAATATTTAAAAGGTCATATTTAAAAGAAATTAAAGATTTGTTTGACGCAAATTATAGATATCATTAATTTGGCTAAAATCCTACGGTGTTTATCATTATACGTTTGCTCGTTCCAAAAAATATTCAACATAAATATTTCTGTAATATAAAAAGTATAAAAAGGAAAAAAAAATTCTATTTTTAATAGTCACTTTAATGCATAGAACTAAAGATAATATCACACTAAAAATTAAAGAAATGTGATTTGCATTTCGACGAGATTTGTTTTCTTATATTTTATTATCTCACGCTTACTGCTTACCCAGTACAATTTATAAAAATATCATAATGTACCAAAATTGTAATGTACTGTTATCTTTTCATAATTATCTTCTCTATTTATAGATATATTAATTAATATTCCACCTACTGGCAGTAAAGAGAACGTTACGATTTATGCACATTTTACATTTTACTTGGAGTTGGTAAAAAACTTTATAATATAATTGCAAAGAGGACAATACAGCTAAGTGAAGATTTTTATACGCGATGTGCTCAGCAAAAATTGGTACATAATGATTTCAAACGCTTCTCAAATAAAGTATGCAGTTATTAAAAACGACTTATTTACACAAGGTGTACACATTGCCATTTCTGTCATAATAGATTGTTTGAATATTAATTAGATAGATCAGGTGGGTATTATTTTTAGTTTAAATTTTAGCATATGTGTAAATGCTGCTCAATCGCAATAGTTCTCTCAAAAATGATCAAATTGTAATGATAGAAAAAAAAAATTGAAGTACTTATACAAATATGTACGTAAATTATGTCGCCTCCAATTATCCCTCCCATATTAACACTTCAGATGTATGAAATTCTACATAACGATATTTTTCCAATTACATAAATTTTGTGCTATAATACATTACAATTCATATGTCCAAACTTATTTTCCTTACGCATCATATTTGTTCAGTCTTTTCTACATGAAACCGTTAACCAATTAAACCAATTGTTGCGTGTAACAATAATTAACAATTGTGACTATTACACGCGTTCTCATTCTCCATTCTGTTTATTGACACCTGAAAGCTAAGAAATGTCATACGACGGAATATATTATAATAGAAATGTTATTTTATTGTGCTCTTCTATTCAAACTGGAAGCACAGAAATTGCTAAATATTAAATGTTGATGTAAATTATTCTCTCTCGACTTTGAGCATAGAATACATAAACATATTCCATATAACAATATATATCTTATACCAAATAATTTAATCAACACTTATGTATGGATTAGTAATAAAGGCGACATTATATGCTATTTCATAATAGGCATTTCAAAGATTGGCAGTACTCGAAAGTACGTGAGATTTCTTTTTACTGTAATATAAATCTTGATGTAAACTGTTATATCAAAAATTGATAAAGCAACATGAAGTAAAATATTTTAATAAAGGTATTATTAGAGTATGTGAAAGATTAACATGAGAGTTATAAAACAATTGTGATACAAGGGAAAAATATCTACTAAAAATGTGCTTGTATTGCACAAATAGTTTCACATTATGTTGCAAACAATATGATGTAAAGCTACAAAGATTAATCATATGTTTTATATGTATAAAACATTAATTATGACTAATATATATAACTTTCTTGATCGTCGAAAAAAAATACAGACATATAAATTAATATAATATAAACTGACATCACGAAAGAACCAATGAAAATAAATATTTTATAAGCACTGTTCTCTATGATCTCAGGCACCACGTACATTTGTGGCTACTTTTTACATGTAAATCAGGTACTCGCTTTGAATTTGTTTTAATTGATTATGCAAAGTATTTCTGCAAAAGTTCATTATTAGCAGAATCCGCACCAAAATTCCGAGAAGGAAATATAAATAATTAAATTAACATCAATCAAAAAAATATTGGTTATTCTTAGTTTTGTAAATATTTCTTTAATAAAAAACGTAACAGCTAATTTTTTTTATAAACACTGAAAATGTTGATTGCAATATACAACATAATATACTGATAACAATTCCAACTTCCGGTGGAGAGTAGCTATATTCTGTTGTACCAACATTGAAATTATCACTATTTAGTAATTATGTGTAAGATATTGTACAAATTATTCCATACTTTTTGGACAGTGTGCTCGCGGTATTATTATTACATTATAGTTTGCAAAAATACGATTTACTATTATAACAAAACCTGCTTATTTTACACTAGCGCTACAGTGTCCAAAAGTATAGGTCAAGTATTACAATGCAGCGAACCTACACATAGTGACAAGACATTCATTCACTTAATGTACATTCACACATTCATCATGTAACAATATTTCTATGGTCACACATACACGATTTTCTCTCATTTTTCTTTCTCTCTCATACACACCACGAAAGGACTATGTAGAGACTAATCACGAGACATGTGCTCATACACATTACTCTTTTCATCGATGCGATTTGTGTTGAAAAATAAAGAGCGATCTATTATGTTACATTTAAAAAACGTATGCTACAGTTAAAAAATGTTCAGTCATTTACAATAGGGAAGCTTAGTATCGACATGATGGAAACAATTTTACCTTGAATATACGCAGAATCCCAAGCCAATTCCCAATAATTTTCATTGCAGTAATATGCAATAACTTACTATACATTGCAACGTAAAATAACGTCGCACGATCCATCGAGGCCAGCTCATACAAGACCATGCAGATAGAGCGCCAGATTTTGGGCGGGTCACTAAAGTTCCTGCCCTTCACAGTGCATCACTTCAAGTACGATTTATATAGTGTTGTGCTTCTACATGTTTCTTTCTCTTGTTCGAGAAGAAATACCAAATCCCTGAAGTTCACTCTCTTCAAACGTGGTCTCATGGGCATTTGCCTATTTAATCCGCTCACTGATGCATTTGCGCTAGGAGTGTTATTGGTCGATCCTGCTGTATCAAGTTTAGGCTTCTTACGAGGGCCAATTGCTTGCAAAGCTGTTATATTCGCATCCCTTGTCCTTAATTGTTCCATCTCTACGCGTTGCATCTAAAATATTTTGAATATTTTAAATAAATTATGGAAAGATGAACTTCACAGAAACTAACTGTGAAAAAAATTAGAATTTTTGTAACACATAATTTATACTACAGATTGTAAAATTATAAGTATTTATACATATATGTATATTACCTCTTTGGCCTTAGCTTTTAATTCTGCTTGCTTGGGATCTTCTGTTTTTGCACGACTCTTTGCAGCACGTAAAAGTAATTCCCGTTCTTGTTCTTCGTGTTTCCTACGTTCGATTCTATCTAGATCTTCCAAAAATTTTAATTGTCCTCTTACATCTTGCGTTACTTCATATCTAGGATCGACCTGTAATCAGATAGAATATTATAAAAACGAAAAAGAGAACCCACTATATATCCACTAATTTATATTTAAAAAATTTTAATAGATTGATATCTACGAATTATATCTGCATAAATAGAAATACAAAAATTTTAAATAAATAACATTCCTCTCCCTCTCTATAAATTTTAAGATCTCTATGAATTTTACCTTTATAAGATCTATCCTGTGTTCTGTGATGACTGCTAATTTTTCTACTAAATTCTTTAACCTTTCTTGAACAGCGTGTGAAATTAATGCTGCTACTTCTTGATTGGGTTCTTCTAGTCCATGACTGGATGCTATAAAGTAGTATATATCGTTGTTAGAATTAACTTATATATTACTCTATATAAGTTTATGCTAAAAAGAATAAAATTACCAATTTGCTTAATTCTTTGTTGTAATGGTGTCATGTGCAAAAATACTTCATCTTTACAGGATCGTATCTGAGTACCAACAAATTCTGTAGAACCGAGTATTCTTTGAGATTCCTCTGCAAGATTAACACCACCCATAGCTGCTACATCATTTATGTCATCATCCGCCCTGTATAATATAATAAATCATCACATGTTACAGGTTTATAATAAATCATGGTATGCATTGACTTCAGATACACGTTTCTCGTATCTCCGTTTATTTGCTAATTTGCTCACAATAATCAACTATTTACAGCGCCTTTAGGCAATAAAACTTACGTATATCCTGCTGATGAAAACGTCTTTTTCTCTTTTTCCTTCGCAGCCGGTTTTTGAACGAGAGAAGGCACTACGGCTTTATTAACAGTAGTGGTGGTATTGAGTGTTTTTCCTTGCGTAGTAGTGATTGGTTTTACAACTGTGGTTGTAATTGTAGGTGGTTTTTGCACAACAGGGGCAGTGGGGCGAATTCCAGTTGTTGCTACTGTCGATTTCACTGTATATGCTGTAGTAGGACTCCGAACCACCGTCGTTACTGGTCGAACCTAAAACAATGTAATTCTTATTATACATTGCACTGGTAAAAAAAATTGCAAAAAACGCATAACTTCTAATATTAAAACAATTCTTCACATTTATTCCTATACAATTATACTAAATGTCCCATTTAATTAAGAAAAGATTAATAAATACATCTTATTTAGAATTTAAATAAAAACCTTACCAGCCTCTGTGGAATAGTTTGAACAGGTCGTGGAACTGTTGTTGTAACTACTGTTGCTGTCGTTACTGCTGTTGGAAGCGGTGTCATTACTCTCACTTGTGTTGTTGCTGTTGCGGTTGCTGTTACAGGAACAGTTGCTGCCACTGCTACTGCAGGTCTGTATTGTGGTTGCTACAATACACAATAACATACAATTACAAGTTAGAAAACGATGTGATAATCTTGTAACAATTATATTTTTATTATATTGTACTATTAATATTTATTATACTATTAATATTATAATACTTATGTTATTATTATATTATAAAAAATATGCAATTCGCACAGCATATCTACAAAACGGCGCTAAGTCAATTAACTTGCAATCAGTAATTTATCTCTTATGGTAAAAAGCTGGTTTAACCTGCTTTATAATAAAAAAATACAATATAGAGTGAATTAATATTCACCCTGTATTGTATTTTTCGTATATATACAAAAATTATTTTACCGTAATAGTTGGAACAACAGCCGACGCTATAGAAAAAACAACATTGGCTGGAAGAGGTTTTATTCCCTCTATGACCAATTCCTTCGTGACGAGTGATTGCCGTAAAAGAGGCAAACTTTTTTTCAAAAATCCAATGAGACATGGTTGTGGTGAAGCATTTAATAATTTTTCAAGTCTGTCACAAAATTCTTCTGGCTCGACCTTAGTATCAATCAGTTCTTGTATCAAAGTTCGAACATTGCGTTCCACTGCTTTAGGCTCTCGACTAGATAACTCTAATAAGTTTGCTAAGAATTTACGGCACTTTTCTTTGGTATTATCAGTAGTTTGACGCTAAAAGAAAAGAGACATAATTATTTACAAATAGTATATAAAATTAAATCATTTTATTCTATAAAATTTAATTTTACATGAAACTTTTCAAATAAAATAGACATTGCTACTAATTTGTAATTTATAAGGATTTCAGCTTAATAGAGATGAAATATACCGGTGTAGAAGTTGGAGCTGTTTGAACAGTGGTAGCCGTTGGTGTAGAAGTAGTTGTGGGTGCAGTAGTCACTGTTCCTGGGGTTGTAGTAGATGTAGTAATAGTAGGAGCAACAGTCTGTAGTAATGTAATATTTTTACAATACATTAATGTGTGTCGTTGAAATGTTAAAATTATATATAATCCATAAAATGTTATATAAAAATTTATGTTCATGTTACATTCATGTTAAATGAATAGTTAATAAAACTTACATGCAAATATAATAAATGTAAATAATAAAAAAATTAACTTAATTTTAAAATATAATCATTATGCTTAAAATAAATTTTGCAATATAAGGAAAAGTGAATCATTGAGAGTTTGTGACACATATTTACACAGGTAACAATTTTCATACTTAATATTAACAATTAATGTAATTTTGAAATAACATAGCAAATAAGATTTACTGATTTTATGTATTACATTTAAAATCACAAATATAAACAAATAAAAGGGATATTTGTTAAAATTTCAAAAATTTGAAGTAAAAATATATAAAATTACTATCTTCATAATTTACTGCATGCAACTAGAAGTTTTGAAAATTTTATATTACTACATTCGTGATAAATTGCATCTATTTTTCCGACATGCATGCCAAGGTTTAGAATAGTCCTATCAAAGTTTTAACTCACTGGCTATTGCAGATAATCATACTCATAAGTTTTAATACATTATTTTTAATACGTTTTATACAAATCAATAATTTGCATTAATAAGTAATTTGACTTTAAGACATATAACAACAATATTCATACTTATAATTAATTGCTACATATATATATATATGTACATTACAAATGTATTTTTTAGACGCACTTGTACCTTGTACAGACTCATATTTTGCAATTTTTTGTAATTATGTGTAGACATATTATAAAATATATTATTGAAATAAACATATATTCATTGATTGTTTTACTTTAATAATTTACAGAATATTATATCAACTTTTATTTAATATTGATTACCTATGTAAGGAAATGTATAAAAACCTTTTTGGAAGTAATTGTGCAATATGTCAATTTTTTTAATCAAATTAACTATTATATACCATCATTATTCAATATACAATATAATATAATAGTAAAGAGATAAATAGAGATAGATTAAAAAAACATTTTGTTTTACTGTATGTGTGTGTTATGATTTCTCAATACCAATTAGAAAATAGGCTTATGGAAAATAGATTCATAAAAATTTTGAATAATCACATGCTTGTACTAACATTAGGAAGAAAAATTAAGTTTTGAAAAATATATGTATAAAAATATAAAATAAAGAGCAAATAAAAGATATATATAGATGTCCTCAATTATATTCTTTCTTAAAATAATTTATCTTTCATCTAACATAGCAGTTTCTACGTAACACCTTTAACCAATAATTCATGCAATTAAATTGGATAGACATTGAACTTTAATGCATTTACTTCATAAAACTTAGACGTACTACCAGAGAAATGCATCCCAAAAAATAAGCTAATATTGAGATGTTATCAATTATGTTAAATTTTTACAATAAAATGTGGAATAAATATGAACAAAAATAAATACTAAAGATGACAATAATAAAATTGTTCATAAAACTGTTGCATTCAGAAAAGAATTTGCATGTAGAATATTTATAAAAATTATAATAATATATTGTGCCTTTCAAGTATAATGCACTAAATGTTCGCAAACAATCAATAAATAAACCAATAGTAAAAGTTTTATGTCGTAATTAAATTTAATGTGGACAAACAGTAAACATAAAATATATTGGCTTACTGATAACATCATTCCACAGAAAACAAAATCACAAACTAATAAATATCTACAGTAGCACTACAACGAGTCTTGTAAGAGGTATAAAAGTGCGTCACCTGAACAGATTTTCTTAGGGTGGCGAGTGGTGGGCCAGTGAACTGAGTATTCAGCCTACTTACAGTCGGCACTGAAGTTAGGCGGTACGTAGTGCCTGGAGATGGTGCAGCAACTACTGCATTGCCAGTTATACTATTCGGTGTAACTGCAGTACCAGTGGGAGTACCCGCAGTTGGAGCTGGACCCACCCTTAGTAACTGATACTGTCCATTTTCTGTTTTTAATAAGAGATGACCTTGAGCACCAGCTTGAAGGCTGTGAAGTGCCTGTAACGTTATCTAAAAATTTAAGATAATAACCATTAGTTATATTATCAGTATATTTCCTTACAGTTTATCTTCTATTATAAATAAATAAGAAGTTATCTTTGAATAATTAATTATATAAATTAATAGTAAGTATATAGTAGAAGTAATATAAACACTAAAATTCTATATTTTTACAATTTTTAATACAACTCAAAATTAATTTAACAAAAATATATTTATGTAGATATAGAGAAATTCAAATACACAGATAAAACTGCTAAGATAAATTCCAATACACTTTTATACATACTATACAGGTGTATGTAAACTAAAAAAGAAACTTTATCATTTATCGTAACAAATACTAAATGGAACGTCTTACCCCTGGACCTCCGGTTCTAGCTCCAACCAATTGGTGTTGTCCAATCACCACTCTTGGCGTAACTTGTTTATTAGCTTGTTGTCCCGCTACCGGCGTTGCAGGACGCATCGTATTTACATTAAGGATTTGAACATTACTGGGTACTATCGTCGAAGTAACCCCACCCTTAGCCTGCAACGCTGTGCTGACTGCATTGCCAGCCACAGAGACTGGTACAGACATTGGAACGGAAACCATACCAGGCGCTACACTGGTCTTGATCACTAAAGCTGCCCCTGTTGGTTTATTCACTGCAGTCACTGTTTGGCTCGCTGCCTGGCTAACGGAGCCAACATTGGTAACAACGTTCGCTGTAGTCTGCAGCACTGCCTGCGACGTTATACCTAAAGTACCGTTTGCTAACTGTCCAACAGTTTGAGCGGGAAAGGAAAGCTTATTATTAGCATTTGCCACCCCCGTAGTGGCAATAACTTGTCCGACCGTGGGATAGATAAGCTTCACTGGTTCGTGCGTTTTGGTCAAACTTGGTATATGTGTAGTCTGATTACTGGACACCTGATTAGTCGTTACTTGATTGATATAGGTAGCGGGAGATATTCCTGGCGGTTGCGTGTGTTGCGTGTGCTGCGTGTGCTGCTGCTGCTGTGGCTGTACCTGCGGCGGCTGCTGCTGCTGCTGCGTGGTGATGACCTGTGGCGCCACTGTGTTCGAGGTAACCACGTTCACGGGCAGCAGAGTACTGGTAGTGATCGACTTGGTGACCTCCTGAGTCATTAGACTATTCACGGTAGTCGCACCGCCGCCGTTCGAAACCCCATGTTTCTGTGGCTGCACCGCGGTGATGGTGCCCCCGTTGGAAATAGCGCTGTTCACCTGGTGATTCTGCTGGCTGACCGATGCGGAACTCGCTTGATGGCCGGCGACAGTCGGCGTGGATGTCACAAGCTGCGTCTCGAGGGAGCCCACTATCGCGTTCACTGCGGATTCATCGACATCCGTGCTCAGAGCTTCCTCCAGAAACTTAGCTGACGCCATTTTCTTTCAAGCTCCAACTGTAAACTGATCTGCGCATGCGCCTGTCGCAAATTGCTCCCATAGTGCCTTGCCCCCCTCTCCCTCGCCCTTCTAGCGTGTTCTAGCAATCGTACGCGACGAGTGCGAGTTCACGGTCTAGCCGGTACGTCCACCGATCAAATTTCCTCGACATTCCATCACGCCGATTTGATCCTAGATGTCCATGACGATCGCGTACACGTGCCCGCAAACTTCTCATAACGACGGAGCAACGTGCACGTCGTTCACGCCGCGAAGCGTGTTATGGCCGCTCGACAGCGCGCACGCAACACGTCACCCGCCAAAATGGCCATCTTCGAAATGCGCAATCGACGCGCCGTTTACGCACACACACCGCACGCGTCGATACCCGCCGCATGGCTGTACACTACCACTCCTCGTACTACCTTTCACGTAATTTCGTACCTAAAGAAAACCGGAAACCTGCAAAGATTTTTCCCGTATTCTCTCGAAAGAAAAAAAAATACGTTTCGAAACTGTTTCCTCGCGTCTCGTCCCCCCCCCCCTTCTCGTATGACTTCTCGCCGGTACGGCTACGCCTCGGAAAACACGTGCGTGGCTTCGCGGGAAAACTCGGAGAAGGCGATGCGCGAGCAAAACTTTCGTGATGCTTCGTTTTTCTATTGGAAACCGGAAACGATGGCACGTGATGAAAGCTGATCGACCATTGCGTCGATACCATTTGTCGTGCGACAATAGGTCTGTTCGCGTTGCTTGCACTTTTTGCTTGCACTTACACTCGGCATCTTCGCTTTCTCTCTCTCTCTTCAACTATCTATATATCTACCTCATTTTAAATTTAAAAATATTTGAGAATTTTAAGCAACGCGAACAGACCAAAGGTTTGTTCGCGTCGCATGCTCCAACATGTTCCAATATGCTCCACCGTAATTCTTACTCACTCCAACGCGCTTGATAGAGCGAGTAGGAACTATGGTATGAGCATGTTGGAGCATGTTGGATCTTACGACGCGACAAATCTCAAATGTGTGCTATGTGTACAAGCCAGAGAGAGCCTCGAATCTTTCTATCCTATAGCCAATCAACAGGCTTGAAAAATTTGTCATATAACAAAACGCATAAATGAAATAACGGCCGTAAATCCGGATCTACAATAAGGCCGGAATCCATAGTCCGGTCTTAATCTCAAGCAATGTCTTAAGATGTTAATACGGCTCTCTGATTGATTCATACATTAGCTTAAGACCATCGAATCTTGAGCACCGTCCATGGATTCCGCCCTAGGTGTTTTAAGACTTAAGCCGTAAGAAATTGACCAATTATAGTAGAATCCGAGGGGAATAATCGACTGTGATTCGCCCATTTCTTATGGCTTAAGGATTAAAACCCTATTGTAGATTCAGACTTACCCCGGATCTACAATACGTGTTTTAAGCCTTAAGCCGTAAGAAATTATCCAATTACAGTCGAATTCGAGGAGAATAATTGACTGTGATTCGCCCATTTCTTATAGCTTAAGGCTTAAAACACCTATTGTAGATCCGGATTTACAGTCGAATCCGAGGGGAATAATCGACTGTGATTCGCCCATTTTTTATGGCCTAAGCATTAAAACCCTATTAGATTCGGGGTAATCTACGCACGAAAGTGTCCAAATTTGAGGACAGCGATTACAGAGCACGCGACCAATCGGGACTAAGAAACCTTTATCTCTCGCATTTTGATTAGTCAAACTCCATTTTAATGTTCTTGGCGGAAGCGGCGCACTTGCAGGCTGCGTTTCGTTTCACGCATGATGCACCTTTTATCCTTGTTATTCGCCAAATGTTAAACAAGGATAAATGATGCATTATGCACATCATGTGTAAAACGGAACGCAGCTACAGTGACTTGCACACAGTTCAATTGCACACACACTCACCGATTCCTAGTAATTCTCATTGTTTCACCAATGAGATTTATATTATTTTAAATTAGCCAATTAACGATGTGGACAATTGATATATAGTATACTCATTCTTGGCCAAGATGTAAATATATATAATGCGAGATCTACAATAGAAGTCGTAGCAGTCGTAAGGTCTTAAATCGTAGAAAATTGATCAATCACAGTCGAATCCGAGGAGAATAATCGACTGTGATTCGCCCTGCGATTTCTTATAGCTTAAGGCTTAAAATTCTATTGTAAATCCGGAGTTATTAAAGACAAGATTTAAGTCATAAAACAATGTCTTAAGATTATAAGTCAGCCATTCTGCTAAGGGCCTATCGCAATTATACGCAACGCTTCATCTTTGTATATAAGCGGTGCATTCAGAATGGTCGTGTTCAGCAGACTCAACTGTTGTGGAGCGGATCCGTGAACGCTAGCTGCTATTGGTGTATTCTTTTAGATCATTCAATAGCAGCGAGCGTTCACGGATTCACAACAGTTGAGTCTGCTGAACGCGACCAATGACTGCTCACTGAACGCTCAGCGAACTTTTTCACCTGATTGGCATATTCCATTAGATCCTATAATATCGACCAATCATATGAAAGAGTTCACATTGTCGTTCTGAATACACCCATTTACACAATGTTTTTGGCTACGATCTATTTGAGTTCGAAAAGTTTCTCTTTTCCGTGAAATGAAAGGAAAGGAAGGATTCTGATTGGTTGATTCTCTTATGCACTATGCGTTATGATTCCTACACACGTGACGTGAAATTGCTTACCGCGCGGCAAAATGTAGCCAATAAGCTTACAGTTCCCAACATATTCATTGGTCTATCACTCTATATAAAATAATATAGTATTTAATTCAAATGTGTCATTTAGCTGAATGCAATATGATGACTTTATACACACTTATTACAATAAAATTAGTAATGCGGGATGAGTAAAAATAAAATGAAGCTGGAAGAGTGGAAGAAAAGATGAACAAAAGCAAGATACATGTATACATATTTCTTTATTAAAAAAAATTGCAGACTTGTTAAATGTACAATATATTTTTTTTATAATATATAGAAGATGCTTTTCAAGATTTAAGTGGATTTTTAACATGTGACACAATTAAATTTGGCATACTGTAAAATATGTATATAGTAATTATCACATTTGTTTTCTATTCTTGCACGAGGACTGCACTAAAACTGAACTGAACTAGTACAATTCAGAATTGACGAGTGTATAAAAAACCTTCTAGTGCAAGATAAAAATGGCGTCCCGTATTATTTACATGGAAATATTAGAAATTCGCATAATAAAAATGAACGTATTGATGAAATTCCACCATTAAGAATTTCTTCATTGAAGATAATGATGGCACAAAATATTTTTGTATGTAGACTCTTACTATCATTTATATATTTTTATCGTTTTATTACTCGTAACTCTCGCACTATTTGTACAAGTCTGTTTTAATTCTGTGCCTGAACTGTACATACATTTTATTAGTACTTGCACTGACTCCAGATCTTGCAGCCAGTTCAGTGAACTCATGCACTGAATTCTGTTGCACTAGAACAAAAAAACAGCTGACACCGTTTTGAGAACAGAAAACAGTTCCGTGTATGTACACTTTTTGAATTAATGCAACCAATGCAGGAATAGAAAACAAACCTATTGGAATTTTTATTTCTTTACTAAAACAAATGAATTGGATAATCTAGTGTTTCGACATATTAATGAATCAATGAATATGTGTAAATATGTGTGTCTAGTAAGTAAGAAACATTCTGGAACATTCCAGCAACATTGCAGCAACGTTACAACGTTACTGCAATATTGCTGGAATGTTCCAATATGTTTCTTGCTTACTAGATAGTTAAAAATGGACTATTTTTAAATTCTTTTACTATAGCATTTTCTGTATTTTGTTTAATATTTAATACATATATTTCTAAAATTATTTTCAATTTTAACAAATTTATTTAATACCACCAATGTGTTAATTTTGTTATAAAGTTTGGTCAATGCAATATTTTTTTGTATCTTCAGTATGTACATTTCTTATTTTTCATTAATTGGCTCACATTCTAATTGAACTTATTTATTATACTACAAGTCTGTAAAAACTGAAATCTGTCATTTCAAAAAGATTTACTTTTGGAGCAGTTTGTGACAGTATAAGTAGTAGGATCGTAGATATTTTCAGTCAACTGTTATCTAAATTTAAAATTATAGTCTGTTCTTTTCAGCTGAGCTTCTTGCACAATTCATGTTTTCTCTTCGATATAAAAAGAAGAAAGAAAAAATAAACGATGCAAGAAATTTAGCTGAACGGAATAGACAAATGTATGGTATAACTTCAGATTTAAAGAAAAAAAATTATGTAAATATTTTCGAAAATTGTATTTTATTCACAATTTAAATTTCCAAGCAATCGAGTTAAGGCTGAGGTGACCAATGAGGCCACTTTTTAATTTCATTATATAAAGCATCTCCTGGACTCAAAGTTTTTGACACTTGTCGGTGACCTAACAGTTTATAGTCAGGTGAAATTTTCCCGCCTTTAACGCCGATCTCTATGATTTTTTGCGCAGCGTGTAATTGCGTTTTCGGTGGTACGACTGAATTGAATGTACCAATAAAGGAAATACCGATACTCTTATTGTTGAAATTGAAGGCATGAGCACCAACGTAGTCCCAGCTTCTGCCAACATATGCGAGACCGTCGCCTCCGACAAGAAAATTGTAGGCGATATCCGACCACTTTCTAGATTCTATATGAAAAGTCTGAGCAAATCTCACGTGAAATGTACATTCTGATTGCGTGGTACAGAACTCTGTTGCGGTGTGACTAATAATTACATATGGTACTGGCAGCTTCATTTTTTTAAGAGGCTCCGAGGGCGGCTGCGCACCCCATTCGTTTCTCTCGACAAAGCGTACCGAAGTTACTATTATACCTGAAAATTAGAAAAATAAAATATACATATATCATACAAAGATATATCGCTCAAAATGCAGACAAATTAATTAAAAACTAATTAATTAAAAAATTTTACACCAAATGTAACAATCTTAATCAGACGAATACGCCAGTTTTTGCAATAAAATCTGGAACATTACAAAGTGCAAAGTATATAAAAATGCAAAATATTTTGATATGTGATTCATAAAAAACGGACACGCTTTTTACAGATAGAATAAATATGGAACTCGGACACAGATTTAAATTTTGTAATCTCGCTAAGATAATGTTTGTCTTATGTGCTTGCAAAGCAAAAAAATTTCCAGATGAAATTACCCTCGAGCGACGAGTCTGGAATTTCTGGGAAGACTGGTGCGTCCGGGTAATGAATGAAATATACAGATGTGACCACTATAGTAGTTAGAAGTATTAAAGCTAGAATGCATGATAAAGCCGCACATCTCCATGTCCAAAGCCATTGCGTCACTAGAATAATTATAAAGTGCTGTATTAGAACGATTATTAGAACAAGTTTACAAGCTACGTAATAGCGTTGGATAAAATTACATGATCATTACGCTGGAAAGCGCGTGTTTAGCGAGAAGTGTATTATAATTGCATTAAATCTTTCATGTTTTATAATTCTTGTTTGATGCTACTCTTCTATTAGTCTATTCACAATCGTGTAAAATTTTAATTCTTTCTTGTAATAATTAAAAGTGTAAGAACAAATTTCTATTTAATATATTAACAATATTGAAACTCGCTTATATTCTAGTATAGTTGTGACAGTTAAGAATATTAGTCAAAAGAATTAATGATATTTGTTATATCATTAAAATGGTTTTAAAAAATTTTTACAGCTTAACTGAGATTGTTATACTCCGTACGTTTCAAAGAAACTATCGAAGCTACTTTGAGATGAATATATATAATATCATATATTATCGATTTTTCATCAGATTCATCTAATAGGTAATGAAAATATGCACGGTATTTATCCTTATTTATATATACTATTATATGTATACAATTATTTCAAATAACTATCAGTACTACACATTTTAGGGTTTACGTATAAAAAAAGAATTTGATTTGATGACGTCTTTGAGTCTATCGGATGAAGCTATGTCGATCACGTCATAGCAGAGTGACGTCAAATGACATCTCTAACATTAATAATAGCGAATTCGATTGGACGCGCTAGTGCACACTGGTGCATATTAAAACCATTGTACACTAATTTAATCTGATCAGTGTAAAAGTAAAATGCAAATATTTCGAATTATAAAACACATATTTTATTTAACAACGCATTAAAAATGTATTGAGAAATGTAAAAACGGGTTAAACTTTCACGGTTTTTACATTTATATTAAATACATCTTCACGTCGGTTTGTGTGTAACGATTTTAACATGCATAGTGTGCACTGAGTATGTCCAATCGAATTTGCTATAAGACGTTACTAAAACCGTCACCTTACAACGTTTGATAAGTTCATCGATGTACTACTAAAATCAGTTCGCAAGTAATTATGCGTTAAGTTCGATTGATAAATTTAACGTTTTTTAGGCGAATATTAATTTTTTCTATTCAATATTTTATTATTTAGATATTTATTACTAGAATACTAGCCTATTGCAATGATATCAAAAAGTATTTAAAACATACATTGTAATTCAATTTATTGTGTGCGAGTCGCGTAATTTCTTACATAAAACTATCCTGTTGTCATTCTAAATCTAAAAACGAGACGTTTTTAATTACCTATTTCATACTTATCTATACTCCGGAAAGGAAAGACGATAGAATAAATTAAAAACAAAGTATCTAAACAATCTAATTGATTATTACCTTTAGTTAATTCAGTGTTTTGCGGAAAAATGGGTCCATTGGCAGCTCCATTGTCCTTACTCGTCGACAAAGCCGAGATGTTAACTTCGGAGGCGCAGTTGACGTCGAGTTTACCTGCATCCTGGACCGGAGTGGGATTCGTGTAAACGAACTGTTTTATGGTAACTGGACCCTTGTAGAAGGTCTTGTTACCTAGATGCACATTTGTTGAGTTTTTCACACAAACGTCACCAAAATTCGACGGATCGGCGTTCGGTAGGACAACATCGCCGTTCGTAGTGGCAACCGCTTGATGTTGCTGGACGATAGTCGAGGATACCGGCAGATTCGTGATCCAGCTGCCGCCTTCTTCGACGTCCGTCTCCTCTTCCTCATCGTCGTCTACGTCACTGCACTGCGTAGAGGAATCTCCAACGCTACTATTGCCCGGAGCGACGACCGCGGTTTCTCTCACCGAGTGCGCAGCTTCACCATGAAACTTGTCGACCGCGTGATTCTCGGCAGACACGACAGCACTGTTCACGTGGTCCTGATCTTTTTGACACTGGTGACCGTCGAGCGTTGGCTGCTGCTGTTGTGCCAATGTCACCATACCCATGCGCTACGCGGAAAATTCATCTTTTTTTACATTGAATATGTTTTAAAATGCTAAACGCCACATGCAGCAGAATGAGCTTACGGAGAAATAACTATAATATAGGGTCTTTAAATAAAAATTCGTCAAGTCGTTATGATCCTTTTTAACAGTTTGGGAAAACGATTCTTAATTCTCCACGTTTAAAACATTCAAACTCAAAATTTCTCGACAGATTTTGTAATTTTATTTAGTTGAAAATATTGTATTTTCCAGTTCTTGTAAACTTTGAAAAAAAAAACAGAATAATCCGAATTATGTTTAAAATTGATTAATGTTGAAACCGGCAATTAATATGATTGAATAAAATCGTTGAGCAATGTAATAATGACTCATTTTCAATCAACACTACCGAATGTTTGTTGGGTCCTTTTTTCACATAACGATAGAATGCTCCAACCAAGAAAATTATGTAAATTATGTAAAATAAAACGAAAACGCGATTGAGTAGAGAATAAACAAAATTAGATTAAAACATCGCAAATCGAAGTATAATTGCGACATAAACATCAGTATTGATAAGAAACTTAAATAAACAGATTAAAAGTAAAATCTAGCGTTTAATAAATTTATTTAAACTTCGTTGGCTGTTAATGAAACAAGGATCCAACATGATACATGCTGCATATGGGGTAGAAATCGCACTTACAAATTTTACATTTTACGAATATTTATATTTAATCATCGTAAATCGGTTAGATGCGTATCTACGTTAAAAATTTTCGTTTTGGATTTAGTAAATAAATTCTTTATAATCTCATACAGCACAGAAGCTTGTATTGCTGCAATGTTTGCAATATTGCTGCAATATTGCTGAAATGTATGGAATATGTTCTGATGAGTCATAGTATCATCAGTGCGTGTTTTTTTGCATCGAATTTTTTATCGTACATCGTCATTTTTAAAATATGTCTGCGCGATTAATACGTATATGTTTTAGTAAAATTATACTATCCTGTATATATTTTAATATCTAATATTTTTTTAACTCCGTTTCTTATACAGATGATGGAGATTCACGCTAATCACAATCGAATGTGTTTCAGATAAAATATGTATAACAAAAGCGAACGCAAAAAATTAAAAAACGATGAGGTGTACAAAACATCTATAACGAATTGATTACTTCGTAAGCAAATTATGAACATCGATTATACTAGCACGCTGAAGGCACGTGAATTAAACGTCATAATATCATATCTTCGTCGTTCGAAGTATATTTTACTGCAGAATATAAGTTATGCTCAAATCTGGCTGATCAATTGTTTATCTATAATCTATATCACGATGGCAAGTCTCTAATCAATATAGTAACTCTTGCTCAGTAAATTACCTTATTAAAGTTCGATTACAATAGATAATAAGTTAGTTCTTTTTAGCTGAACTTTTTGCATGGTTCATCTCTCTTTTTCTCTCCACATTGAAAAAAAAAGAAAAAAATAAACTATGCAAAAAGTTCAGCTAAAAAGAACAGACCTAATAATTTCGTGCTTTGTTTTGAGAAATTATACATCAACTGTAGGAACAAAGTTCATCGTGAATAGAAGTGAAAACATATGTCTAAAGTATATTTTATTAAAATAAAAATCGGTAAAATAAAAATCGGTAAAATAAAAATCGGTAAAATAAAAAAACAAGTGACGAGCTTGATCAGAAAATCCCGAGGAAAATCCCAATTCAATATCCCAAATCAGTGTAACCGGTCGGCAACAATCCGCATTATCTGCTAAATTAAGGATTGACTGACTCATACTCGAGATTACCTCGCACAAATCATCATTTGTGCTGGCGGCGGTCACTTTGCCAACACTAAATCCACCAACAATCTATGACGACATGATGCCGTCACCGTGGAAAATGTTTCCCAGAAAGGAAAACTTCATTCGAACTGGTCCCCGGCAGTTTTCGACACACTTCGTTGATTCCACCTGCTGTTGAAGATTGCACTGCTGTTGAAGATTGCACTGCTGTTGAAGATTGCACAAGATCCGCAGGAATAAAGTACGTACAGTCCAAATAAGAGAAGATTCGATTCAGCTGGCCACTATCAGTTATCTTCGTTGATCCTACGACACTGTCAGACTAGTCGAACAGATACTGGCTTCAGCGATGACGCCACACGACTGTCGAAGGACGACGCACCTGGAGGTGGAAACGTGGAGAGCGCTCGTTCGCAAGAAGCAAAATGAGGAAAGGAATGGAAAAGCAGAGAATTGGTATAGCGTTCACGATATTCCTTTCTGTACAATGCTCCCGTATTTAATTCGAATAATAACACCAGTATAGATTCCTGTGCTGATACGCGAATGACACTACCATATCGCACAATATTTGCACTGAATCTATGTCACTGCTGCAAATCGCACTGCGTATTATAACAACACCACCATAACATAATGCGATATTTTATATATATATATATTTATTTTAAAATGCACGCGACGTTTTTAACGAAAATAATGGATTTTGCGGCAGCAAGCCGCTTGTCAAGAACTCACTGGCAAACAAACTGCCGACAAAATCAATTATCAACGCATCCGTAATGGCGGCATTATCTCCGTTCATTCCGATACGAAATGGACTGTCGTCGCGTTGTCAGACATCAGACGTGCTCGGAAATCGTTGGCCCCACTCTTTGCCTCTTTCTCTTAACCGCAGTGTTAACATTAACTGCGATATGCATGTATGAGCGATAACGTCACTTTACACAATTTTAATCTTTTTCGTGGAGCCGGATGACGACTTGTATCTTCCTTCGATAGAAGATTTCTAACGAATCAGTAGCATACACAAATATCTATGTTTATATTGTAATTTTTTTGCGATTAAAGATGAAGGATTAGTATTTCGCACTAATCCTTTACAATTATATTGTCGAGAACATGTATATCGTATATTATATTGTCACGAATTACAAGAGACAGTATTTTTTTTCTGTTTGGAACTAAAATAAATAGTATTGCATATATGTATCTTAGAACTAAATTTAGAAAGATAACGTTTTATGAGAAAAGATTTTTCATATCTCTGAAAAATCTAACAGCACTTGAATCAGATGATATACCAGATTTTTCTGGATAAAATGAAATTGTAAACTGAAGTGAACGTTTACATAAAGATATACATATGTATATTATAGTGAATAATAATATATATATAAAATATTAATCCTACACAAAATATTCGATATAATTACAGCGGACTGATAATAAATGAAAGCATGTGATGTGATGAAAACGTGCTGATAAAGGTTTCGCAACATTAATAAAAATATATGCATATATGTGATAAACGAGTGAATACATATATGAGATGATAATTCTTCAATCAGTCTTCCTTCTTGCTATTGCACTTGTTAATAAGATAAAAACATATCATAACTGATGATATTAGCGTCGAATTTAAACACGTTTAACACGTCATTAATTAATTTAATTACATATAAAAAGATGACCAAAATTATAATATAACCAGAAAATAAATCGAAAGCGTAGATTAAATTAATTCGGGAGAATCGGTTTTATATAGAAACTGAAATATTTTTTTTTAATATTTTAAAAAGACAGATAAATAATACAACCGTATTATTTACTTATAAGATAGTTAATTATAAGAAATGCAAGACTTATGGTATTTGTTGGTTTTCAGTCTAAGTGCTGTTGAGCCGCGATTAAAACTTATTTATACTTTGATATTTACACATAACTATATGGCTAAAGAAGACAAGTTTACTCTGATAAAAGTTGTATTTTATTAAAGATTTACATACGTATATGTACCATGTAATACAAAATACAACAAAGATTCACCTCTCGCAACTGCTTCTGAAAATATGCTTAATCGCGAAAATAATTGGAGCACAAATAAAGTCGTTTCTTGGAATTATAGATTTCGAAAATAGTATAATGATAATAAATATAATGAAAATAATATAATGAAAATAGACTAATGATTTTGGTATTTACCGAAGACTCGATAAAGAAATGGAACTAAGAATAAATCAACAACAGTTAATAATTATAGGAAAGGGAGATTAAAAAAGTAGAAATAACACATAAATCTTATCGCTAATTAAAATATTACCATCAATTTATAAAATATTACAGCAAATTATTCGAATAAAGATAACAGTGTTAATTTTCTTGTCATATATTATATTATAACGTAAATCAGTTGATATTAATATCAAAATTGATTTTATAATTATAAGATTAATAAGAGTATTCCATGCTCTTAAGAGCAGAGTTTTTCTTTTCAATTAACCGCAAAATAAACTTATCTTCATTATCAACCACATCTTCTTGTATTGTATTTATTGTTAAGGAATAATATTTATATTGAAGATAAAAATAATTTACTATAGAAAAAGATTATGCATTAAAAGATCGTAAGTATACAAAATATATTTTCCAGAAACAGTAACTATTTTTGATCGAATAACAGTTGTGAAAGGATAAATATTCGGTAGTGCCCTAATAGAGCAAAAAGAATGAAATATCGCTACTACAATGCGATAAGATATGAAATAATAATTGCATAAAACACTTTTCTAATAAATTATTTTATTGCAGTTACGTTAGATATGCTTCAATTTGATATATATCAGTTATCTTTCTTAAAACTTATCTTCTCATGTGAGAGTTGTGTTTCGCACATACATTATATAGCCAAATTATATATATATGTATATATATACACACGCACACATACATACACATATATATATGTATATATAAGGCGCGATGAATCAATGATTGAAGAAAGACACTAAATGTTATTAAGAAATTTAATATTACGTCACTTTACATTTTTAATAAATGTACAAAATGTTTTACTAACTAATTATTAATATATGTAATGATAAAATTACGTGACACAAAAATTTTAAAACATTAGACTGTATGCCAATTGTTAATATTTGCAGTATCATTAATTAATTTCACACTGTATATTATCATCAGTGCCATCTTATTTTATATAAAATAATACATCTAATGAATTATGTATATATATATGTAAATTAAACTTTTACAACTTATCAAAAGAACATAGCGTGATACATACATATATATATATATATATGACAATATCTTATACATATATTTAAATAAAAATCACAACTAGGTTGTAAAAGTGCTATTAAAAGATGTAATATATATGAGTTATTATATATCAACTCTCACTGTAATTGTTTAAATACGACATTTACTTCATTAAATACATAATATTTATTAACAGGCCTGTTCTTTGTATCTGAACCAATATAGTATTATACTTAAAAAAATAGATACATATATTTGAATTTTGACGAAAGCGAAATAGAAAGTTTTAGTAGCATTAAACGGGATTTATTCAACATATTTGCATGATACCATGATCTTTGTAGTGAAACTTAGCTAAGATTTAAAGAAAACAGTTTTTTTAACGCAGCAACAAAGAACAAACCTGATAGATGTAAGTGGTAGCCTAAAAAAAATTAAAAAAAAAAAAAACAAATTGATACAACAGAAAGGAATGTATTGAAAATATAGTTTGCTTATTTAAAAGAATAAAAAATGCTTATTTAAAAAAGTATATATTGCGCTTAATCACATTTTGTTATTGCAAATGGAAATCAGTGTATAAGAGTAGTATTCGCCACTAAATTTTGAGCAAAATATGCTTTCCTAAATGTATGTAATAAATAGATCATAATTCAATATTCACGTTTTATTAAAAGCAACAGAAAGCAAATTACTAGACTATATATAGCTATTGTAGTATCAATGTAGTATGCATATTTATCATGTTTTTCATAATTTCTAAATTTATTAAATGATTTTAATGTACATCAGGAATCTCCTTAAATTCGGAGTAACAAGAGAGAAAACTTCATATATTAATATCTTATTTAATAATAAATAATACCTTCTTATTTATCTGTCTTTTTAGCATTAATTTACTGATCATGATAGTAATTCTATAACTAAAATATGCTTCGCTATCAGCAACATTGCAATAATTTATGATTAAACAATTCACGCAGTTTGCATTAATTCTATAATTATAATAATAAGTAAGTTGTAGCCTTGTCTTTCCTTAAAAGTACTAATTTCTTGTTATATTGACTTTACTATATAATATAGGGGAGTGGCCTAAATCGAACCTATTTGCAATTTTTGCTCTCTATAAGGCGTAAATAAAGTCCGATCGTAAAACCGAAGGTACCGTTGAAAAAATCATTTAATTTCCTTCATTTTTGCTTCAAACCATTTTGATGGTATGATTTACTGTATTGTCCGATTTGGACACGAATTTTGAAACAAATTTTACAATAAACATTCAAAAGTGATCGCAAAATGCTTGATATTTTTGAATTTTGCACTCTTTAATCATCTTAAATTAATTACCTTCCAAACTTTTAACACCTCTTAAATGATTTACGATATCTTTTTTAAAAAAATTTTCACAAGAGATGGCCGAAAATACATATTTGTGTCTATTCTATGAACGTTATGACAGAGAACTGTCAAATTACTGTCACATGTTCAATGTCTTACAATGTCTTTACATTATAAATAGTACGCAAATCTGCTTAACTGTATTCATTTAAATTAAAAAAGTCCTATTTGGAACACAGTTCGATTTCAACTATTCTCCCCTATCATATGCGAAAATTCTATTGATTTAATGCGTCAGGTTCCACATATGGATGTTATCCCACTTGGTCCAACAAATGTTGACAAGTTGATAAGATTTTTATATGATCTTCAGTGTTAGACACTGTCATCTAAAAAAAAAAATTTTTCATTTTATTCATTCTACAAAGTTGTACTTTTACATATATGAAACTATAATTAGTTAGGATACAGCTAATTGCAAATGTTATACAGGACAAGAATTTAACAATATGATAAAAATGCCAGAGACAGACTCTGAAATGTGTAATATAAAGCAATTTTTCTCACCATGATACCACCATTTTGTCTTTTTTGGATTCTTGTTGCAAGTTTTCACATAAAATGTATTGTCAGGCGGTCTCTTCTACATGAAAAATACATACATTATATATTGAATTACATTAAAGCTGACAATATGTTTTAACAGTTAAATCTCACACCTTTTCTTTACAGCTGCTTAGCATGGAAATGATACTCAGACAGATGCTTTGCACACTGAGAGCAGGAGACCAATCCTCCGTTAATATGGATAAACAAATATGACCATTACTATAGACATGTGGATGTACGGGGATATTTCCACCAATAAAAGTCACTTCTGGCGAATCAAACGGATACTTTGAACTAAACTTAAATTGAAGCTGAAATTGTTCCCCCTCGTACAGCGTACCCTTGGCACCTTCCATGTGGACGATCCATTGCGTCAAATTTTGTCCAGCTAACTCTGCATCTACGTGTACACCTGGTGGAGGCTCACGTATTAAAGACATCAATTCCTTCTGCAGTCTTCTCTAGGATATTAAACAAATTCATTTAATGTAATATTTCTTTATATTAAATATCTTATAGAAGAAACAACTTTGGTCAAAGAGATCATACAATATGAATGTTTTTTAGAAACAAGTATTAACGTCTGAATAGATACATAATTTTATACACGTTTCCATAAAGATCCCTATTCAGCGTATGTTAAATAATATAAACAGGGATTGCTATAAAACTCAAAAAAAAATAAAAATGCATTATTTATGAGGCATTTATGGTAAATAATAGCAAAAATTAAAAAATTATTAATATACATATGTGTTGTGTGTCTGAAGACGAATGCAATTACATTATGACAATAAAAATCTTTGTTCATAAAACTCTTTGTTCAAAGTACATTCGTTCATGATTTAATTCCTAAATCAAGAATGACTGCATCGTTCAATATGAATTATCAATCACGGGTGCGATTGACAATTCATATTCACTGATAACGATCCGACGATAAGCAAGAGCGAACAAATTCTCGTCGACTTCGTACGTTTTCCATTTTGTCTCGCAATGTCCGTCAGAATTATACTCGATCGTTCGGTCCCCTCGCGAGTCACAAATAAAATAGATGCTGTTTCTAATCTCTCTTTCGATTTTTCGATCGTTTCCCGATTACACGAGCGGCTGGAATCCCTGGGATTATTACACGGATGGAAAATTACAGGGGGAGGGGGACCTTAAACGTACCTTCGACGGGGACGTTGCTGCCATTGTCGCTAAAGTACTTTCCATCGAAAAACATAACCGCGGCTTGTTCGCGGGGCAGGCACACGTCTCTCTGTCGCCGTTCCTTCCTCGGGAGGAGACCGGGGTGTCTTACGTTCGTCCGCGGTCTCGCATTCTCGCGCGGAAGGGTGGCAGAGGTGAAACGAGAACTGGGTCGTAAGGAGAAACAGAATGGACCGGACGCTGGCAGTCCTGGGCAGTTCCGCTAGAGCTTCCGCGGCGTCGGCAGCTGTATTCGCGCGATACAGCCGAATGAGCCGAGCCGAGCTGTCGCGAGGCGCACAGCGCACGATCGTCGTCGCACTACTCACACATACACGCGTGATGAAACTCGCGCGTACACCCGTATATACGTATGACGCGCAACGGTACTTTTTACAACACAAGGATACGAATAGGAGCGGATAGCGATCGGTCGTACGTGGTCGCCTGATCCCGACAAAGGAATCCGTCGGGTGACGGAACGTCCGTGAGAAAATAAAGACGGTGGCCGCGTCGGAGAAGCGACGGGGCCGCGAAAAATGCGTGACAGGTGGAATTAATGGAGTTCCAGTTTCCCTTGAATGTCAATGGAACGCAACGCGCGATATCGACACGCTGTAGAGACTCTTTCAATAATTTATAACAGCTCGCCGCGAGTCCGAGGCGAGGAATCGATGCCTTACGGACGTCAAGGTACGAAATGTACGATCCGGTCTTCAAAAACGTGCGCGCGTTCTATCCGGAAACGACTGACCGGATGTTGACGGATCACGTGATAAAAATTGAATATCAAACGTCATTTCGATCACGTGATCTATTTTGATGCTAATAATGAGCGTCGAGCGTCAGCACGGGTCTCCGTTGCTGTTCTTTTCAGCTGAAAGGCCTGGTTCCTTTTGGCTGAACTTTTGCACCAACTTCATCTTTCTTCCTCTTCTTTCCTCCTGGAGTGGAAAGGAAGAAAGATGAACTGTGCAAGAAGTTGAGCTAAAAACGAACGGGTCTCATGAAAAGGCACTTTAACGCGTGTTACGTCATCGCGCCAGGCAGGAAGTGCAGGAGCCATTTCAAGCCATTCTTTCAACACTGCCGCCATCTGTGATCCGGTCAATCTTTCCAACACATTCCAGCGAAGATTGGCGAGAATTGAGCGCGACACAATGGTCATCTGTTGTTCATGACTGTAGGCTGAAAATATTTTTGTGGATGACGTTCTCACCTGCGGCCGAGATCGGCGGAGGGACATTATATTTACGATTATTATTACGCGTCTGACGGGCGCGGGGTTCTGCGTTATCCGCGGTATCGCCGGGTGAACTGTGCAATGGAGAGTATATTTCACGAGAAGGTAAAAGACGCTGCCGTCAACGACGATCAATTCTCTCACGAGCGACGGGAATTGTGTGTTCATGTTCTTTAGCGATGATTTTTCCTCGCAGCAAGAGGGCTACCTGTGCGCCCAGCACTGCCTGAATGCACTCCTGCAAGGCCCGTACTTCAACGCCGTCGACCTGGCGAACTTCGGTCATCAAATGGACGAGGAGGAAAGAATCCGGATGGCCGAGTCGGGCGTCGACAGTGAGGACTACAAGCTGTTTCTCGAGGTAAACACAACGTCGCGTGTCGAAGCTTCGCGGTATACAATTGCATAATACTCGACGATAGCAGTGTCATACAAAAATTGAAATTATAGAAAAGATACGTAACCTTTGGAAATTTCCTTTTCGATAGGCATAAATGCTTGATCTTGCTATTATTTCCCACCGAGAGCTGAGCAAATACTCTCTGTAACAGCGAATTGCTTCTTATGTTTAGCAACCATCGGGAAACATGGATGACAGTGGATACTTTTCAGTTCAAGTTATTAGCAGTGCTTTGAAAGTTTGGGGTTTAGAACTGATTCCATATAACAGCACGGAACCAACAGCTTTACTGGCACAGAACGATCCTTCGTAGGTTATTGATAATTTATTTTGAGCTTTGATTATACAAGTACTTAGGTAGTCAAAGATTTTGAGTCTATTCTGTGTTGTGTCCTGATATATTTTGTTCTATTGCACTTGCAGAAGAGCATATGTTCCAAAGATTTCATTGTTCTTACAATTACAGTAACAAATCACACATATAAATTAATACTTGTTTTTTTTATGTTACATATTTATATCATATCATTTATATCAGGCGTTCACTTTTCAATGATGTAAAATAAGTAGTTTTATTTATAATAATTTTATAAGATATAATATATGTATTGGCAATATAATTTTCAGGCGGATGAGAGCATATATTTGTAATTATAAGGGACATTGGTTTACGATAAGAAAACTTGCAAGTCAATGGTTTAATTTAAATTCAATGCTCAGCGGACCCCAGCTTATATCAGACACTTATCTCACAATGTATCTAGCTCAATTGTTACAAGAAGGTAAGCGGATAGCGAGACACTAACGAAAAGTGTGTCAATCAAAGGTATATCAATCAACTGCTAATCTTACAGGTTATTCTATTTTTATCGTTATTGGTACCCTTCCTCAATGTCCCGCCGAAGATGTTCTTCTGAAAAATCCTATAGTCGCAACTAAAAGCAATCCAAACTCGGAATCAAAAATCACATCCAATGGCAATCGCTTAGGCACCAAGCTGGAGGACGAAATTTTGAAAACTGCTCTCGCGATGGGAGAAGTGAAGGTCCCACAATCTTCAAGTGCAAGCAGAAGCACGTCCTCGCTTTTGCATAAACCCGGACTATCCACAGACGAACCTCGTGAAAGGATAATTCCCATAAGAGTCGAGAGCAGGGAAGAAAAGAGTGACGAGGAGGAGGACGAAAATATGCAATTAGCTAGAGCCCTGCAGATGAGTCTGCAGAATGACGAGGATGACGTAGATAAGACGTTAAAGTTGAGATTGGATCTACACACTGACGACAAAACGACGCATTTAACAGACTTGGTAAATGATACGGACGAAGATGACGAGCTGAGACGAGCCTTGCAGCTGAGTCTCGAATGTGTTACTGCCCCCCCAACACCCGATCCCGAAGATCTACGCTGGCGTCGGCTGAATCATTTTGGCATCTATACGAGGACGTCCAACAATGAAGCTCCGACGAAGCTGAACACTTAACAATAAGCGCAAACTTTGCACAAATCATCTATTACTAAACTGACCGTCGTACTGTAAATTATATGATCGAATAGTTGAGCTCGAGAAGATATGTCACTTTGTATACTAATGATAAGAGAGCCACAATAATAAGAGTCAAAATATAGAGTCAAATGAGATTGAGGTACATTTTTGGTTCCTCGAAATTGATTGGTGCTCTCGTTGACGTTTCGTTCTCCCTCTCAACTTTGTTATACTAATCGTTCTCGGAATAAAAACGTTTGAGCAACAAATCTGCCGTTACTAATCAATTCTGAATATGTATATATTTGTGTATGTGTGTGTTTATATATACATATATATTTAAAATATAAAATATATTTGAGAAAAATGATTGATTTAATGTAAAAGTTTAGTACTAAGGATTAGAGAAAGATAAGAGTAAATTAAATCGAGATTAAAGTTAATCTGCATTGGTAGAATGCATGTGGTTGCAGCGACTTTGACCAAATTTCGAGTAACTTAATCAACAGTTAACTCAACCAATAGATCACTTAGGACAGAATCTTTAATGTACAATTCGTTGTTTTAATCTTCTATCGATACATTAAACATAATTTTGTTAATTTAATAGCTTTATTTGTATCACTTAATAAAATAGTACTGATTAAGTTAATCTAATTAAGATAATTGATCGAAGTTGTCCTAATTAAAATGACTTCTTCCATACTCCAATTAACTTACATTTTTTTCCAATATGGATGAATTTTTTTATTAATATAAAACATTAAATTAGGGATAATAAATTATACGATTGGAAAATTTACTTTAAGCAATTCTGACCTATTTCTACCAGTATAGAAATTAACTTTAATCTCGCCTGTAAAAGAAGTAAAAATTAATTTACTTCTTTTTTTTAATTTTTAGAATTAGAAGAAGTAAACCAACAAGTTAATCTTATTGGTGGAACCGAGCGTTAATCGCTGATTAAATTAATCGCACAGTTTAATTCAAATTATCCTTCGGGAAACATTCGACAGCCAATAGCTGCGTTCAGCAGAAAAAGCAGCTTTGCAACTATTGTAAAATTCTTTAATATTATTGATCTTGCCCTTAATTCCTTACTGGAACAGTTTACTATTGATTAAAAATTTTTCGTGAGCCAATTTTCCAATTTTTGTGATTCGCTTCCAATCGTTTGAAAATTTAAATCACATTTTGCTGTCGCAGCGTGCTGCGCATGAAAAATCAGCTTATATACAGGCGCCCTTAAGCTATCTTCACACGGGAGCGTCGAGCATCAGAGCATGCGCATTGGTATGTGAAATAATTTTACTGAAACGCATTGGGTCTAACGTATACACTGCTGATAGAGGAATCTTGTAATTTACATTATATAATGTAAACAAATATAAATTTCCAGTATCGTATGTCAAGACAGTATATGTGCAGAATCGTGCGCAATAAGTTTCTGCGCAGATGTTCGACGCTTAATGCTCCCCTGTAATCAGTAATGACACTTTAAGACCGTTTCCATCGCGACGTCGCGGTCCCAGGTCTCGACTCCCAGCTGCGCGCGTGCGCGCGCGCGCACAGGAAACTCGTGGTCGCTCCGTTGGATGTATGCGAACGCCGAATGTTGACATTCAACATGGCGGCATGTCGTCAGTGCTGTGCTGTGTCGTGGTGAGTTTCGTAAATCCTCTCAACGCCCTACAATTGCGAGCTTTGTGCGGGAACGGGTGCCATCCGGATCGGCGTGATCCTCGCTAACGTTCGCCGATCGAATTGGCGTCCGGGACAGGCCGATTGGAGCATGCTGCGGTTTCGCGATGACCACCGCGGCGAGATAAGGCGCTCCGCGACCTCATAAAAAAATCAACCTCTTAAAACTACGGAGAGCACACACGATAACGTCTCGATCACCGGCTGCTTTGACACGCGGAAGAATCCGCGAAATGGATCGCGAGCATGGCACGAGAGATCGGCACGTCCGTGATCCACGAGAGTCGTCATTCGTTGCCGCGATCGTTACTCTCTTTTCGAATTTCCGTGAAGATTTTACGCGTAATCGTGTCCGGTAATGTTGTCGGTTGATAGCGCGAGCAGGATGAGGATTGAGGTGGAGATGATAGCGGGGGTCTGTCAGTCTGTGTCAGGCTCCGAGGGTCATGACTCACATATCCGTGGAGCACGCCGCGGCGCCGCGCGACGCCCTCACGTCAGACACAATTTTCACGCGATCGCGCGTAACGGAAAGTAAGATTTCGTATCCCCTCGTGTCAATGTCAAACTATCAGATAATTGGGCAGAAGCGTGTTTGTCTCGCGCCGCGGAGTGCTATAAATAAACGCGTTGTTATTTCGCCCCGGTTATTTCCTTTCGACTCCGGAAAATTCTTTTATATTCTCTCACACAGAGATGAAGTAACCTACTAAGTCACGTGTGCTCGAAATGCGTGTTAAAAATTGTGTTGAATTCTCGATGATTCTTCTGCGTAGTGTTTCGATGATTTTAAATAAATTTTTATTTGAATGCGTATCTATGAAAAACTGTTATGACGGAATATAAAATTCTTAATGTTTTCTGCCGTTAACGTTTTTTTATAGCACGTGCAACACATCACGATTATTTTCTCGGGATTTTCTTTGTAGTTTTATTTTTGTATTATTTGTGAAATCTCTCGATCTGTTTCGTATATACAAATTTTGAGATTTTTCTAAAATATTTATTCGATATAAATTTTATTTAATTTGTGTCACAAAATATAGAAATTAATGTTCGTATATTTTATATGTTTTAATATTTAACGCTAGCAAAGCTCGCAATTTTCAAACGACAAACAATATACTTTAAATATACATGTTGTACTTGCAAAGTGATTTTTTAAACTTTTATTTTTTTTTTTACAGCTTGTGTCATTGTTAGTTTAGGACACTTCTGAAACCAAGGCTCACTGTAAATTCTACATTTAAAAGCTGAAGAAGGAAACGTTACTATAGAAATATTGGAAGAACACAATCAGACTCAGCACGCATTGAAGACATCTGAGGATTTTCAAGTCAACATTTATCCTTTAAAATCTCCTATGTTTTTGATTTACTCCTTTTATAAGAGATGACTGATGTTCAAAAGAAAACACAGTTGTTCTAGTGCACGCTAAATTGAGTATTTATCAAACAGTTGTTATAATATTCAAACATATATATACGTATGGAAAGTATTGACAGTGTATGGTGTGCTAAGATTTTGTACTTGTATTAAGTCATAAATCAGCATTAACTGCATCGTTCATTTGTATATTATATACACAACAAGCCTTGTGAGCAAGAGATAGGTGAGCAAATACAGTGACCGTGATTGTGATTGCGGCTGAGATTGTGCTGCTCCGCTTGGTTGCTAGAACATCTTTAACTGCGTTCAAAGAGTGCCAAGTTTGTGTAGAGTCACCGTGGTACTCTGATAAATAATTCTCACAATAACGCGTTAAAGTATTCTGAAGAAACCTCACTTCCACTTTCTGGTCACAAAGAATTTCTGCAGCATTTCTGCAGCATTTCAAGGAGCCACTCTTCCTCTTCATTAAGTTCTTGTAACATTATTAATAGTGAACAAAGATATAAGGTACCAAGAACCGTTCTGTGATATCTATGTTAAACACTTAAATAATTGAAAAAGACTAAAAATTTCTAAATATAAGTATATATATTGTGTGGGGTGAAACACAAAAGTGTAAACAAGAAATTAAGTAATTGTTTCAAGAGAAGAAGAGTTGAATTATACGTAAATATTACACATAACACTGCGCAAATTGAGAAGACAATGTCCAACAATCCTCAGTGGAAAACGTTCCAGCCGCCAATCATGAACTCTGACCCAGCAATACTCGACTATAAGTCTATGGCTATATCAAGTCCTAAAGCCATAACGGGATATCAGCCGACAACTAATAATTATCGAAATGGTACCAATTACAGCGGTGATCATATAGTTTCACCTCCTGAATGTAAAAATTCTACTAACTATGGAAGTTATCCTGGTACACAGTCATCGCCACGCAATGGCGCTACAAGATTCCCGTTTGAATTTACGGGTATGGAGACAAATGCTGGGTATACAAACGAACCTGCCACCAGTAATTCCACCTATCAGGATCAATCTGCGAATCAAGGAACACGGGAAACTGGTATAATTGAGAAATTATTGGTGAGTATTACAAATATTATGGAATTTATCTATAATTATGAAACATATAAGCAACTAATTTATCCATGGTTTTTATTCAACAGCATTCTTATGGATTCATACAGTGCTGTGAAAGACAGGCAAGATTGTTTTTTCATTTTAGCCAATTTAGCGGTAATATTGAACATTTGAAGATTGGAGATGCGGTAGAGTTTGAAATGACTTACGATCGACGAACAGGCAAGCCTATTGCAAGCACCGTTAGCAAAATTGGCCCAGTGGTTAGTAAAACAATTACAACAACAACAATAATAATAAAGGAGTAATAAAGTATTATAAAAAGATGTAAATGTACGCATATTTCTTTTAGTCATTAGGTGATCAAAGATGCATCGGTAATGTAACCACAGAGTTACAAGCAAGTGGCGATTCGGGACGTATCACTTTCGAATACCGTGGAGAATGTTTTTTTCTGCCATATACCAAAGATGATGTTGAGGGAAACGTCACCTTACGTACTGGTGATAAAGTATCATTTCAAGTTGCAAATAATCAACGGTATGATATGTTTTTAGATTATTTTTATACATATATAGTATTTGTTGGTAAAATAAGAAAACTTATACAAGTAGTAATTTCTTTTCTTACATATGCAACGCTTATATTCTAGAGGAGTCTTGAATGCGTGTAATGTAAGGCTGGAAAATCCAGCACATCCAGTTCGTTATCGCGGAGTGGTATGCTCAATGAAAGAAAATTTTGGTTTTATCGAGCGTGCTGACGTAGTCAAAGAAATATTCTTCCACTTTAGCGAAGCTAAATCTATGAAAGAAGAACTTAGGCTAGGAGATGATGTGGAGTTTATAATACAAACGCGCAATGTAAGTAAGATAAAAACTGTATAAATGTGTTTCTTTGAAAAGATACGCATATGAGCAACATACGATTTAAATAACAAAAAATCTAAAAGCACGTAAAAAATTACGTACACATTATTTAATTACACATAAAAAAAAATTTAATTGTAACTGTAAATCCAAAAGTATATCGACCAATCGCATTCGAGCGTTTGAAATTTTGATTGTGATTGGTCGATTTGCTTACAGCCTTGTGATTATGATTAAAATTTAATGTTTTTCTGTTATAGGGGAAAGAAGTAGCTTGCAACATTACAAAGTTACCACCCGGCTCAATTGTATTTGAGGAAGTCAGCAACGAAGTGGTGAAAGGCCAAGTGTTGAAACCTTTGGAGAGAGGCAATGCTGCTCGTCATCAAAATGATCCATTACCTGGTCGTATTCGATATAGAGACAGTGATCATTCTGAAGTTGAAGTACCCTTTGGCGACAAAGATCAAAAGGGAGACTTTACTCTTAGGTAATTTATATGAATTAATAAATATGTATTTTTTTCATATATAGTTGTATACATCACTATAATATAATGTAATTTAATTTCTTTAATATAGGCATGGGGACTGGGTCCAATTTCGTATTGCAACAGATACTAGAGATCAGCTTAAAAGAGCTACAGAGATAATGTTATTACCAGAATCTTTCACTGTGTCTGGAGAAAGACGGGAGCAGGGTGTAATACAATCTCTCAAGGATGGTTTTGGCTTTATTCGTTGTGTAGAAAGAGAGCCCAGACTTTTCTTTCATTTTAATGAGGTTCTTGATGTTGATAGAGAAATTAGTGTAGGAGATGAAGTTGAATTTACAGTCGTACAAGTGAGTATAAATTAACATGAGAGTATAATGTTAAAAAAATTCTTTTATTGTTATTGTGTGTGTATATATATATATTTCCTTTTTATTTTGATTTTGTTTAATTAAGTTTTGTTATAATTTTGTTCTTTTTTTTATAAGGACCCGTCATCATCATTCTCTAATACTCGACAAAGTGCTATTAGATTGAAACATTTGCCAATGGGTACCGTAACGTTTCAAACTATTATAGAGAAGGATATATTAGGTACTGTAGCACAAGACACAAATTCGATGGAACCTGGTCTCATTAATTATGGCCAGCAGAAAAGCATTATTTTCTTCTCCAAAGATTGCGACCCTAAACATATTCCAAAATTGGGTGATAAGGTGAACTAATATAAAGTTTATATAAGAAAATCAATCCACTTTTTAGAGAAACACTTGCTCTATATGTTTTGCTGTAAATATTTATTTGACTTTATAGGTAATGTTCAATATTGTTCAAGTGAAACGAAATAAAGAACTTGTTGCCGAAGACATATTTTTAGTAAATGCCGCTGGTGAAAAAATTCAAAATGTTAACAAAAAATCAAATGGACAAGTATGTCAAGGATTTATTGCCGCCCTTAAAGACGGGTTTGGCTTTATTGAGACAGTAAATCATGATAGAGAAATATTTTTTCACTACAGGTAGGAAATATACGTTAATTTCTGCGAACGATGCATATATATATATATATATAAAATATTTTATTCGCAGTAATTTTGAAGGAGACGCTAGTACATTGGAATTAGGGGCCGATATCGAATGTACAATTAGTAGTTCGAGCAACGGAAGAGGTTCCGGGGGTTGTGTAGCTGCTGATCATGTTAAACTGGTACCTCGCGGAAGTATTCCCAGGCCATCGCCTGTTAGCGAGGTACTTGATGGTACTGTGGTGCGACCGCTGCGAAGTGCAAATCCCGAGCAAGCTGAGTACGCTGGTTTAATCAAGATTAATCCAACTAATGAAGATGAGGAGACGCCAGAATATGAATTCGGAATCATGGGACTTTCTAACAAACGGGAGCTATTGCAGGCTGGCGATCCTGTGCAATTACAGGTCGATTCAGCAGGTCATGCTTGTAATATCGTAGCTGTTAGGAAAAAAAGAAGAGCTACTGTGGATGCGATGAAAGGTCCTTTCGGCTTTCTTGCTTACGAAGTCGACGAGGGCAGAAAATTATTCTTCCATGTAAGTGAAGTTCGAGATCATGTTACACTGCAGCCGGGAGATCAGGTAGAATTCGTTTTGGTCACTAATCAACGCACTGGCAAATCATCAGCATGCAACGTAACTCGATTAAGGTAAATTAATTTTTTTAATTTTTTTTATACTAATGACAGTGTAATTTTATTTACAAATTTTTATTGCTTATAGCGATACAGTCCAGCAACGACCCGAGCGATTAATAAGTCGATTACGTACTACATCGCTGGAAGATTCAGGCCCAAAATTAACTGTGGTCAGGCAACCAAAAGGGCCTGATGGTACGCGTGGATTCAACCAGGAAAGATGTCAGCGTATTCCTGGTGCCATAGAAGAATAATGCGCCTGGGCAGCTAATGAGATTGGGCTATTAATTATCCAAATTGTAATCTACAATTTGTTATTAGTCCATATACTTCGAGATTACTATTGTAAACATGGTCGTAAACGTTTGCCAAATTCAGACTAATGTGACAACAATAATTATAAACGATAATAATCTGAAAATGGATGGTGACCAAGGGCCGAAATAATATAAAAGTAAAATGAAAACAAAAAATGAACAACGATTCATTTTATCACCTCATAAAGGGAGGAAACGGGAGGAAAAAAAAGCGATTTGTCTTACATTCAGATAACGTTAGATCTTATTCTAATACGTAATTGGTTTCTCTCTTTAGTTAATTTCCCACATCTTCATGAATTTATTGCTAAGCTACCTATTTGATGTTATTTTTTTGAACGTAAAATGGATAATTGTAAGATTTGTCGAAATTTTTTAGTACATTTCTATTTTCGTGCATGTTCGGTAAATATATCAATTCATTACTTAAAAATAACAAAGTACTCAAAGATGTCTCAGAATATTTACAGGTTGGATTGCTAGCTACCTGTTTGTATTTGAGACGTGTCTTTATAAAAAGTATCCTTATACATGTTGATATACAATCTTTTACAATTTATATGATTTATTTCGAAATTCGTTTTATCTGTTATGTACATTATATGTGATATAAATGTACAATGGTAAAAGAAAAAGAAAAAGAAATTACACGCGAAGTGATATTGATACAAAAAAGATTGAAGGAAAACATCCTGCAGTACAGATTCTTTACCGGAATTTGCTAAATTTTATTATGAGTAGTGTATTTTGTTGTAATAAATTACGATATTGAGTCACTCTGTTAACAAGGTGTCTATAAATTTGTAAAAAAGAAAAGGAAGAGTTACGACTGGCCAATTGTTTATCTTAGATAATATATACATATAAATAAATATATATATATACATAAATATATATATATACATGTCGTTAAGTTCCTCTAATGCAGTGTTGTAAAATCAAATTAGTGTGTATTACTAATTCTGTGGATATACACAATGGAAATTACAAAAAAAATACCTATGTAAAAAGTAAGACGTTTTATAAGTTTTGCCATCTGAAACGGTAAGCGAAGTACGTGTGGCATTATTGTAGAGATATGAGAGATAACGTAAATAAGGTAAAGTACATAACACAAGCACGATACAAACTAAGCGCTTGTCCCGAAACTCATGGATCCAACACATCATGTGCATACATATTGTAAAATTATTGATGAATAAACAGTGGAAGCATCGAAATATATCTACCTTCTATAAAACGTCAGAGCTCTTTCAAAGCCGTAAAATTATTTTGCGGTGTAACTTACCGAGCTATTTCCAAGATTGTGGTTACGAAAGTCCCAAGAATATTCTGAATAGGAATGCAAAATGAGAAATAGAACGGCGTACGATTGTGTGTTTTAATATTTATTATGTATGTACAAAGATGTGTGTAAATATGTTTTATGAAACGCGTTTCTTTCCCTGTATGTATGTATGTATCATATTAAGACAAATTTGTATTTCAGATGAAAGTAAAAGGAGAGATTCGAGTTAGATCACCACACACTCGTAAGGGAATTGTCCTCGGAAAAGTGTATTGTCTGGCCGTGGACAAGCTGTAACATATAATTATTCATATTAATTTTTTTCTTTCTCGTTTGCATCATCGTAATATACTTTATATGTTGAATGAAAAATTCGAGAAATGCGAAATTTTTTAATATTTAATAATATACCATTTTTTATTCTACCAAAATGTCCTTCATTTTCTAATTCTATTCAATCATTCAAGTGATTCAATATGTAAAGATTTAATGTTTAAAAAAATCTAAACGTTGTGTAGACTGAAAGTTCAGTCGAATTATCCGCTGTCATTGAAGGTACTAACGTGTCTCGCAGTAAGTGCCGTAGAATCCAGTTCCTTCGCAGCGACATTTAAATCCGGGTTCCGACGATATTTGAGAACATGAGCCTTCATTCAGGCAAGGTTTCGATCGAGAACATATGTCGCTACGTCTTCCTGCAACGAGACAAATTAAAATTCTTAAGCGTGTAAGATACATCGTCAATGTGTCTATTATTCTACAAATTTAATAGTTCAAGAGCAAGTATCGTTTGTCATTACCTTTCAGTGCTAACTTGCAATCGTCATTGTTGTCATATCTATATTCGGATTTGCAGCCGTAGCCGCAACTGCATTGTGCATTATAGATGCGGCATCCGTATCGCATCTGATCCAACTCGCATCCCTTCGACAACATAACTCCTGACAAACAAGTTTGGCGTTAATTAGACTGCGTTGAACGAGTACAACGCTATGATTGAGCTATTTAATCGAACAATACCTCTGATATCTTTCTAACAAATTGATGTTTGGATTTGATTGAAATCGATTTCTTAATAAAAGTATTAGATATATGATTTTCAAATAATTGATGTAATCAAGTAATTTAAGTAATTTTAAAAATAAGGAATTTCTAATGCTCAATATCTACAGTAGAGAAAATAAAATACTGTTTCTCAATCAATTTCACAAGCTGACTAACAGAATTTCAACTTCAAATTAAGTGATATACAAAGATATACCATAATAATTTTAAATACAAAATAATGCGATATAAATAATGGATGCCTTCGACATTTTTCTTAAAAAAATTATATGTACATTAGTCGAAGAAATTTCAATGAAAACGATATCTGGTAATTCTGAAAGAATAATAAAAGAATAAAGAAGGAACACTAAGAATAAGCTCTTTTACGATGTGTTTATTAATAATAAACTATTTTAATGCTTATTGGCAGAAGAATTAATGGATGCGATTCTATTAATTGGATTCTATATTTATTAACTATCTACATCATTTTTAGGTGAATATACCACAGAGTGTAGTGGAAATATCTGCGGTTTATTTACCCCGGGGAGAGATAGTGGCGCTTTAATGAAGACGAATGTTTGCGGCCGGATGCGCTCGGCTGCACTTCCCACTTGTCTAAATTGATAAGCGTTTCACGAGATAGAGGATACCGTGCGTGGGCTAATCGATTTTTAGATTTGTTTACTCTCGACCTAATGACATGACGATTTCTTTTTCGCCAACGTGCTGATATATTACAGCAACATATATCCAGTAATTTTTAATGTTTTTAAAACGAATTCTGCGCTCACGTATTTTTTCATTCGATTCATTCAAAAGTAATTATTAATTACAGACGATATATGACCTATTATAGCGGAGTAATCAGTAAAGCAAGCGTGTGTGGGATGTTCATCATTGAGAGCGCTGTTCATTATCGGTATGATGGGTTTATCATTTGCTTACTCAGAAAAAATAAACTAAGAGCGCGTTTTATACATATATTACACATGCTATCACACATACATTACTCCCATTCTATGGGAGATTAAGTTCGCTGAAAAGACCGAATTCCACGGAATATTAAAGTCTTTAAAAATTAAAAATTTGCTTCTAATACAATGATTTATGGTGAAACGTTAGAAGAAAAATTTTAGAATTATTATCTAAAAAAAAAAAGGAATAAATAACATTAAAGAAAAATCATATTTTATATTAGAGAACAAAATATAGTAACAAGAAAAAAACCGTAGAGCGTTGCCATTAAGCGATATAATGAAAAATTTTTAACTATAAAATGTTTTTGATATATTGATGAGTATATTTTTTTGTTCATCTTCGTAATTTTGTTATAATCTTACTATCTTAAGTATTATAATCTCTGGCGTTTAATCAAATGCACAAGTAAAGTAAATGTCCCAGTGACCGGACATTTACCTATAATGTACATTTACACAAGATTTATTATTAATTTCTCTCTCTCTCTCTCTCTCTCTCTCTCAAATATTCTTTATTGTAATATTATAATTTAATTGTATTTAAATATTATTTTAAAAACATTTGAGATTAATAATAATTTAAACAAAGCTTTGTGTAAATGTCATAGGTACATCCAGTCACTGATGTTGTATTATGATAATTATAGAATTTAAATAATACTTTGTATATTTGATGAGATATATCAAAATCTCTAGCATATTTAAAAATGTCTTTGCTTATAACTTGAACTTGAATTTTAATGACATACCCATTGTTAGGAGGAGTAGCGCAACCGACAGCATCAATCTTGGTAGCATGATGTTCCCAGATGAGGTCGACAAGAACACGAGACAAAAAGCCCCGCGAAGGATATTGTAAAAGGCGATAATCCAAGAGAAGAGGGGAGATCGTCGACCGCTTGACGTTTTCTTGGTAGGCTTTTGTCGCCGGTCCAGTATCAAAGGTCGACAGACTCCACACAGGGGACACGGGGTCAGTGCGGTCTCTCTTCGCGCGTTCTCTCGTCGACGTTGCAACGGGAGATGCACTCGCCGGTACCGTTCGGAGACGATACAGCGATTGAATCAACCGAATCCGCCGACTCGTGGCAGCTAACTGTCGTGGACCGCTAAACTAGTTACGATCGTGCGGAAGCCGTCCAATCGCTAAAGAACTATGCGTGGGGTGTAACTCGACGTCCGCCAACACGTTCACAGTGGTGCCTGAGAAATCATGCAATTTTTTAATTTTTATGTAATATTAATTAAACACGATTTATTAATAAGATTTAAATTGTTCTCTCTCTCTCTCTCTCTCTCTCATTCAAAATATATGCACTAGTAAAATTATAAATTGTGTAAGGGAAGAAAAATTTAATAATCCGTTAATTTTTCTTGCAAATTTTAGATTTCAATTTTTTGACATGTGTAGAGAATCGCAATCAAGAATGTTTAAGAATATTTATGGAAATTATTTTTGGAGTTAATAAATTATTTTCTGACGTGAGAAACTGTACTTGCATTTTATGATTATGACTTAAAATGCAGTATAAAGATATTATTTGTAATGTCTTTATTACGATTTCTCTCTCATAATTTAACATTTATATATATATATATTTTCTTATTTTCTGATAAAGTTTTACGACTTCAGCTTTTGTCCGCTATCACTGTGCGACTGTGTGCATGCTACGAAATTATCGGTCTTTGCAACACAGTGTGTTTATTTTCGTCATGAAAAAAGGCTGCGTCTTTTTGAACTCGAGGCAAAAAAGTAGCTCTAAAGAATCGACATTTTTCGCAGACAATTGTCGAATTGATCAAACCAGTCAGCTATATACAATTATTAATTCTTAAGAAAAAAGTCATTTATGACATATTACTTTCGTTTTTTAATCATATCATATATATAAAATTCTTTTCTATACTAATGAGTGATTATCTTTATTAGACAAGATTTTAACTAACGGATTTAATGACGTATTATCATAATATGCTATCGTCTTCAGAATTCGATAACATTTGACACAGGCAACTCTAAGTCCGGAAATTGATGAAATGTGTCATGGCGACAGATTTCTAAATTTTACAACTCTACAAACAAAGAAAATTTAATAAAATTTCCTCATCTTACAAAATGAGATCAAAATCAATATGTCAATAGTGCATCATGTGTTGCACAAATAATCTGCATAATGTATAAGATTATACATTTATAATTTTAACCGACGTAAAATTGTATTGTTAACAAAAAAATAGACATCCACATTTATTACATAATTAAAATAATTTATTTTAAAACAAGTTTTGCTTTTTTTAGAACAGATTACAAAAATGTAAAGGCACTTTATTTACCTATTACTATATTTAAATGTACTTAATTGTATATTCTATTAATGAATATTTTACATCTTTAATATAAGATATCAAGTTAATAAGGCAGTGACAATTCTTTTAATACAATATATCAAATATTTTAAAAATGTACTCTATACATGGCATTATAAACATTCTGGTGGATTCAGAACACGATTTTATCAATTCATTGTTGTAGAGTATTTTAGCTGAAACGTCCGGTAGTATTGATAAATTTATACGATGTAGCAAGTTGGCAACGCTAATCGACCATTCTGCCGCATCAGTTTCTTAGTTGTTTTTATTTTATTTAATTCATTTTCTCTATTATTTATGTGTGGGACATTTTCTAAAGCCTGGAATATTCATATTCTGAAACAAATTTTTAAGTAAAATTAGAGATCATTGACTTTATTCAATTTCATAATATTTTTTTAAATGTTAGTACCTTACATAAATGTTTGATCGTGTTGTTCGTGGATCATTGTTGCCCTTCGGGATTGAACCAGACCCGATTGTCTATTATACAATTCTCTAACCAGGCTGTCTTTTTCTTGTTCAAGTAACGCTATTCGTTGGCTCTTTTTGCTTACTTCCTGTTTTGGTGTTACATAGAAAAAAATAGATTACATTGATTTGCTGTTTTTATATGTATATAATACATTATTGTTATCACTATTATTATACATTACCTCGGTTAATCTGTGATTCTGTTGTTTAAGCCTTGACAGCATATCTTGCTGAAGTTGAGCCGAAGTTGGAGCACTCAGAAACGCGAGATTCATATGAAGGGGAAGTCCTCCGCGCTCCCAGCTGCTTATCAAAGCGGCTAGATGTCGATTTACTTCCAGGACACGCGCGCGTTGTAGTTCCAAACGTTCCTGCTGTGCTTCTGTCCATTGTTCCTATGTGAAATATAAACGTACATACTTCATATAGAATTCTATATGAAATCAGAGAATAAAAAATATCTTTTATACCACGTGAGAACCCATTCGTCCAAGGTGCTTAATTTTTTCTTGAGTGGCTGATATTTGCTTCAAATACCATTCTCTAGCTTTATCAACGGCAGCTAGACCTTGAAGCAATACATCCTTCTCTTGCTCAATCTGTTTCATTCTTTTCATCTGAAAGTGTTATGTATTGTGAAAACATTTTTCAAAAAGCTATTAGATGGTGGTGTATGTAAAATAGTAGTGTTTTTGTGTATATACGAGTACATATAATTTATATTAAATTATATACATATATAATTTGTAATAAATTCAGGACAAGACCGATATATGAATAAATTAACTGAGAAGAAGTGCCAACTATACGGTCAAAGTTAGATGTTGGAATAATAATTCTACATGTAATTTATATTAAATAACTTAAATTTTAAATACATTCAAAATAAGTTACAAGTCGAATTATTATTCCAACATCTAACTTTGACTGTAGTTGGTGTTTCTTCTTATTTAGTTGATACGTTACAATTAATTAAAAAATAATGAAAATTATAGATACATGTCTTTCATTCTTAAGAGATATGTATCACTGTTAATATTCAGTTAGTGCATACCCAGAACCAATCACCAAGGGTTAGTCGGGAGTCCTAGAGGATAACATCTTTACCATATTGTAATCAATACCATTCTGCAACGTGTGCCGTCTGGGTTCTCTACGACGATTCAACAATTTCTTGGATTGGAGACCGAGTTGATTACTTTGTATATCGACTGCTTTACCATCGCCTAGGACTCTGGTCGGTCTCAATAATGTTCTGGCATCTGGTCTATAATTTATGGCTTGCAGCTGACGCTTTTCTTTCTCATCGCTCATCATGAGACCCATCTGCCAATTTTGCAGCGCAGTCCTAATTTCAGACTTGTCAAAGTTACGCTCCAGGCCCATCGTTCTACCTTCCAGCGCAGCGCCAGTTCGCGGTGGTTTCGGTGGACCGTACACCTTGTTGATCTTCGGTTCTACAATATTCCTTCCGTCCATCAGCTCCAACTGCGCGTTCATGTCCTTGCGATTGGCCAACAACTGTGGCATACTGAGGGTACGTTGCTGGGATATGGCATTGTTCGGTCTTATAGCGGCGGTATTGGGTGAGGTCCAGACTGCCTTGTTCTGATTGTCAGGAATGAGTATTGGCGCAGATGGCGGCCTGTTGGGCTGACCGTCGTGCTTCTTCGTGTCTACCTCCGCCTGTATCTGCAGCAGACAGATCTTCAGACCAGCGCAGAATCTCTCGAACGACAGCATCCCGTTCGGCGGTGTGACCTTCTTCAGGCTGTCCAGCACACCCTTGGGTAGACCCTGCGTGCCATCGTCCTGCCAGCGACCCTCGATGTCAGCGAACTTGACGAAGCCGGTATTTTGATCGTCCATTATATCGAACAGAGTGCGCATCGCATTGACAAAGTGCTTCGGTAGTCCGTCTACCGTTGACGTTTGTATTTGCGCCATATTTAGCTAGGAATTAACCTTAGAAGGATATCCGTTATGCGTCTTCCTAGATAACGGCAGCTACATCATTGAAAACGATTAGAAGTGGCTACTTAACTGGCTGTTCTCTGTAGACGTGTTTTCCCTGCGTCATTCTCGCACACATATCTCTGATAAATTATTATCGTTTCTTGCTAGGATCCAGCGATCACATTGTCATGCATTAGGTTTACGATTGCCAGGTGGCCACAGGTTGTTTCCTTCGCAGATTAACCTCCTCTTGACTCTCTCACACGCGGCCATATGCAATCGTGCCTTTTACAAAAATCAGTTATATAATGTATCGCTAGATGGCTATACTAGAAACATCAGCTGGAAATATTTACATCATTCCTGATATCTATATTCTATTGTTGGGCATTTATTATACTTTCGATTCTGATAAGAAAAGTGAATTTTTCTTTACTTTGTACATATTTACTTTTGGGGGGCTAATGACAACTTCTATTTTATGCATTTAATATGAATGCATATATATTTAATATGATACGAATATTTACATGTATAATTATTCAATGTATATTATATATTTAATGTATAAATAAAATAAATATTTATATATGAGAATAAATTTTACGTATACATATAACAATAAATTTTTTTTATAAAATATATAAACTTTAATACAAACATATGATAATGGTATATAAAAATAATAGTTCTTTCAACATTACGAAACTTAATAATAAATTGATTAACTAACTCAGATTATTTTTTATAACAACAATATTCTTTGATTATTGAAAATGTTAAAATACATAACAAAATGATAAAAGTTATCATTGCGGCAATATTTAATTCATGGACTACATTTATAATGCATTGTGTAATAAATGTAATAAGCGAATAATTACTCGTTAAGAACATCTGTGCCTTTTGTGTTTTCATGTACACTTAGATGGATGTGGCGATTGTGGCGTAGACAGTACGTATGTTGCTTTCTGTGATAAAAGTCCCGAGTTCAAATCCCACACATATCAGATCTGCTAAAGAGATGATTTTATCGGCAGATTAGAATTTTATTTGATTGTTATTATTCACTTCATGACAAGTTATCAAGACTCTTATTTAAAAAAGGATGTTGAGTTAGGATGAACTGTTTTCTGCTTCTTTGTTGATATCCTAGTAGGATATGTTATAAAAATAGTAATGTACTATTATCAAATGTAACATATTATAAAATTGACGTAATATGTATATATATATATACATAAACATTATTTTTTATAATTTTATTTTTTATAAGGAAGTAATTTAGTTCCCAAGATTTAAAAATGAGAACAGATGATGAATTAAATTCTGGGTAGAGTTTCTTCTTGTCTATCAAAAAATAAGAATAGTGAAAAAGAAAATTTATCTAGAATTTTGTTTTGAAGTATTCAAAATTTTTGTATTTTGCATAAATAAATGTCCGTATGATAAATTCTTGACGTCATTATCTAATTGCCGATATCGGTAAAAATTTTAAATTCTCGAAAATCAACAAATATAAACTGATAAACATAATGCAAATCTAAATTTTTCTTCAATAAGAGAATTTTTTTACTTAATTTATTTAAAAGTATTATTTATTTTTTACTAATAATAAAATTTTGTTGAATGAAAATGATGCAAAATTTAAGTGATGAAAAATAAATGAGAAATTCATTAAAACATTAATCATTAATTTATTATAGCCGTTATAATTAAACATTATAGTTATTTCATTGATTAGAGAGGCTTAAATAAAAATTATTGTAATTTACGTTTATAATTGTTTTTAAAACTAAAAATTAATAAAATTTAAGAATTCAATCAGAAATGATTGATCAATATCGAATGAATACTGATTTAATATCGTTCGAATCGATCATATTGTTTCAATGTCGAGCGACCAATCATTTCTGGTTGAGAAATAATGAGGATGGATGAAATATAAGTTGGATTAGCAAGATTTATTATCTTTGCATATATTTTTTAATCTCATACATCTCGATAATATTCTACATAACATCTTATTCGTACATTATAACAGAAACAGAGTTAAAACGTTTATATTATAATATGTAGGAAGATTAAAAGTTACATTTAAAAGTGTTGAATGTATAATATAGAGTAACTACTGAAAATTTTATTCCCGTAAAATTTTCCTTCTGTTCTTTGAGGAAAGAAGCCTCTGCTCAAAAATCATTATGTTTTCTATATTATTACATATACAGTTAACATTTTAATCTAATTATTCACACTAAAATTTATTCTAAAATAAGATTTAACTGATATTGATATTTCAGTTATATTTTCTTTTCTATATTTGAATCTAACAGAGATTATTTGTTATCGATATATTATTTATTCTTAGGCGGGCGAACTGGATAAATAACGATAGTCTTCTCTTTAATCCATCTATTTTACGCAACAGTACGCTTTTTAACATTTTATGAGTTTGCGCTTCAAAATAATTATATCTTTGGATTATTGTATATGACTATAATTGTAGATTTTACGACATTTACATGTAAGACAGAAATTTCTACATTACTAGGCATGCGATACTAAGAACGATGTCATTTAATTCTTTATGGGGACATCTTCGTTATCACAATGCGATTGCTGATCTTGAGGATGAGTTTCCTCGGCATTGGGACTATTATCCTGGTCATCGCTATCCGAAGACGAATTATCATGCGGTATGTCGATGCCGTGCGTTAGCAGGCTCGTTATCCTTTCGACATCGACGGTATCATCCTGTTCATGAATCTTTTTCAGGGCGTTCGACACTATGCATAGATCGCCTCTCAACTCGCTAACCACTGCTGAAATCTTCTGGGCATCCGTCAACACCTCCACCGATTGAGTATACGGGTTGTACCGTATCCCGAAGGGTCGTTGAATCTGATTAGCAAACGCGCTGGAGAACATAAGCGGCAATATAATAGTAACGTGAAAGATCCATTTTCTTTACTTTGAAATCTTTGAATGCGAAGAGAAGGGGAATGATGGACGAAAACTATAGTGAAATATAAAGATATAAAAGAAGAAGATAATCACCGCATCTTTTCCTTTGCCTCTTCTATGCTATCCGTATAATAATACGCATTCTGAAACGCTGTGATGATGCATTCCTG
>NW_017256147.1:363544-364014 GCF_001594055.1 Mycetomoellerius zeteki
GTCTCAATTCCGCCACCGATGATAGTAACCCGGCCCCGTAAACGCGTAACATGCCATCTTGCTTGCACAAACCAAACTCCACCGTGAAGAAATACAGCTGGAAAGACAGAAGTCGAATGCGTGGAAGAGAAAAAAAATATTTTCCTATGTTCGAAGACTTACGGTTGCCAATTTATCTATATCTTCATCGGACGCGCCGAGAGAAGCCAGACCGAGTTCTTGAGAGAATTGTGCGAAGCTTGGGTTCGCAAGCAGCGGCATGTGGCCTAGTAATTCATGGCAGCAATCTCTGCAAATTGCGGAATATTGCAATTGTTTTAAAATGTCGATAACACAGTAAAGGAAAAAGCGGTTTAGGAATTTTATTTTTATCATCAATATTTGTATTTTGGTCTTATACAGTACGTTGTTTGAGCTTTTATAAAGAACGCTTGTACAGAAGCTTACGGCTCCGGCGTATAAAATGGATC
>NW_017256147.1:364027-408157 GCF_001594055.1 Mycetomoellerius zeteki
GAGTGCAATGAAACACTCGGAAAGCGAGGCCGGAGAGGAAATCCCGCGGTGTCAGATAACCCGCGACTGGGCGAAGTTGAAATCCTGTCGTTCCTACAGATATATCGATTCTCGTTTAAACAAGTTATTATTACTTCCGCGAAATAACAGATTAACTACGTAATAATTTTACTCACGTTTCAGGAAAACGTTTATATCCTGCAGTTGTGGTATGTTGTCTTCTCTAATTGTAAGATAAAAATCGAATATCTTATGCTACTTCCGTAAACTGATATTTTTTTCTCTTTATTTGTTTTTAAAAATACTTTTCAATATTTCATATAAGTTATTCTTGAAAATGCACGCGTACTTTTTTTCGATAATTATTAATTTTTTAAATGAAATTATGGACAAATTTCGTGTTAAATATTTGCTAGATGTACCTGTATCCACAATACTTGACTAGCTTCGGCCAATTTTCCAGATATTCCTTGCATGCGTATTTTTGATAGAGTTGGTGTAATTCGCGGAAAACGGTTCCCCTAAGACACATAAAATAGCAATTTTGTTATATTTTGCAATCTTTTTATATTTCGATAATATTTTTATGTCTAATTTGTTTAATCTTTGCTATATATTTCAGCATACTTTTTTTTTACAATTAGCTGATTATTATTAAAACGTTGTTAAATTAATGAGTTACATTAAATTGTTCAAACGTTTGGCTTTTACTGAAAAGCTTTCGTTTTGATTAAGTTTGTTGAAGCAACGATGTTTGCTGTATGCGTCGTTGCATTTAAGTCAGAGAGATTGCATTAGCTGAGTCGTTCCTCGATCTCTTCTCACGCCGGAGGTAAATCAAATTGACGCAATTAAGGGTGCATTCAGCGTGTGCCAATCTTACTTCGATTCGTACTTTACAAAGAGACACATGGATGAAGAGAGAGAGAGAGAGAGAGAGAGAGAGAGAGAGAGAGATGTGGGGGAGGAGGGAAGAAAGAGACAAACTGACTTTCTCGTTTCGACGAGGTTTCGAAAGGTGGGAGTTTGCAAGGAAGACACTGAGCGAATGTATAACTTAAGTATCGAGAAATAAAAATGATTCTTCTATCTGTGTCAATTGCCTTCATGTATACGGAGGCACGTTTGCAGTTCTATTCGTAGCTTAATGAGAAAAAGTTATAATATCGTGTCTTGAAAGAGAACAGAATTGGTTCGCGACTTAAGATATACGTATCATAAATGATTTTTAATATGATTGCAAAGTATTTTCGTTAATTGTTTTGCTTATATCGTTAGTCTTTTTTTCTTTGAAAGATGTTACACATTCAATTTTTAAAAACTGTAAATCTTTTACGTCCCTATTCGGTATCTTTCCAAATCTTTATAATTTAAAACTATTTGATAAAATATATTTTCCTTTTTACGAAGAATTTTGCGAATATGATGATGCGCATTTGTAAAAACAAACGTACCAAGTTCTGATCTCCTCCGGCGTGTACTGCACTCTCGGTATTGGTTGACCACTAAAACATCATATTGCTTGTAATTGTAGGAAAAGAGAAGGGAGAAATTCTTTTACTTACTATCTGTAATTGTAAGCGATGTCGGCGAACTCCTCGCGGCGTTTACGATACACAGTATCCTTGAAACCCTACAATTGCCGAATAGTTTTGTTAAAGCACACAGCGTCGAGAGCATGAAAGGGAGATAATTGCAGTAACATGTTTACGAAAACATGCGGTAAACTTACGGGATGGTCCGCATCCAATTCCGAGCCATACATAAGAACTTTTTGCGCCCGATCGAGGTCGGATATCTTTCGCGGAAACCAGGGCATGTCTACATCGCTAAAATCTTTAAATCCGGTGCGTGTTACTTGTATGATATTCCATTAACAAAAATCTTGGAGAGAGATAGAGGCGATAAAGACGTATCATGATAAAACCTTCATACAAATTCTATCGAACTTGCAATTTTAACTTTTGCTAAAAGGATGGAATACTTTGAAGTGTAAATTGCAACGATAAACTAATCACACTCGAAGAAATTTGATATCCCTTTTGATTCCTCTTTTGCGAAAATCTATCTTATAGACAGGTGTGTCAATTTACACTACACCCCGATTTCATATTTAAAAATTTATCATGAAAAAATAAGAAAGAAAAAAATATAAATAAACTGATTTAGAAAATTATAAATATGTAAAACGATGTAATATTATCAATAATATAACTATTATATCAATAATATAAATATTATATTTAAACTACTCAATTTGCAAAAGAAAATTGTGAAAATTTTATTTTCGCATTTGTAGAATTCATTTTTAACTAATTTTGTATAGAAACAAGTCACAAATATATGAATTATAAGTTTTTACTTTCTTAATTATCTGAACAGATAATGTTTTTCAATATGAAGTATAATAATTAGTTTTTCCAAGAAATAAGAGGGTATCTCTTTAGAAGACTTATGTCAGTATCGACGACTTTCTTCTACTTTATATTTATTTGAAATTGAAAACTGTGGCTCTTAATTTATGAATAGAAACATAAATGAATCCAAACTCAATGAAATTTTGATTGAGATTAAAACGTTTTTTTTTAAAGCTGCAGTTTATCGTAACGGAATTTAAATATATCAAGATATATGTGTAACAATACATTTACAGTGGCAATTATTGCAATTGCATTTAACTTGGCTCGATGAATTTGATCAATGTTACTATGCATATGGGGGACTCACCGAAGCTTGTCGCAGTCGAAAGAGAAGGCGCGCGTGATATATTTCCAATTTGTTCGTAATGAGCGAGATTAATAGCCGCTACTTCGCGATTCAACATCTTCATCAATTGTTCCATTCTCTTTGGATCGCACTCGACATCCACGAGAATATCATACTCGGACCCGCGGCGCAGTGACTTCCTCGATTCAATGTGCACGACGTTTATACCTAAGTCCTTCATGCGACAAAGGAAAGATATCTCTTTTCAATAAATTTTCAAAATGTGCGTAGATGCGGTATCATAAACGATTTGGAATTTCAAAAGTAACTTTTTCTCATCGTACTCGGAGAGAATTTTTTCTTAGAGTTTACTCTGAAAATATGATAGACGTGGGACAACATTGTATTTCGAAGAATTTTAATGTAAATCTCCCTCATTCATTAATAAAACTACAATAAAGTATAAAATAAATTTGATCAATTTTACTGAAGTGCATGGTAAAAATCTTTATAATATTGTATTGTGCCACAATTACTATATTTTCAGGTAAATTTTAAAAGAAAATTCTCTCCGTGTACTAATTGTCGCAAATTTATAATCTATATTTTATCTCATATTAATGAGATAGAAAGGAGGAGGATCAACAAGGTCGTTTTTGTGCCCCCTACGGATTTACATTAGATATGTAAAGTCCAAAAAAATTTTAAAATTAAAAGAAATCTCTACAATGTGATTACAATCTTAACGCGGTTTAGAGGCTTAAGCCTATAGGCAACAAATAGTGATTACCTATCTGTGGGCTTCACCATTTGACAGATATCCGTTTATTAAGAGTAATTAAACCATTCATTTTTTCGCTATGAGCTATATTCATCTTCATCTTAGGGACAATAAATAGTTTAACTAAAATGATATTAATATGATGGCGGAGCAATAAATGAACAAAAATATTTTATTTATTATTTAATTCATTTATTAATCACGAAAATGGCTTAAGTTGAGAAAACGCAAAATTAACTAAGTCATATAGGTAAAAATAAGCCATGATAACGTTTCAACGTCTGACTCACATCATTACGACAAATCAAGATTGTAGATTTTAAAAAAATAAGATGAGTTCACTTTCACATCAGTCAAACGATGCTAATTTTAGATATGGACTACACACATCAAATAATAGGAAATGTGAAAATAACCGATATGTTTTTGTAATCTGACCGAATACTCCGATAACTTATGTAATGTTGTGTTTACATTGAAAATGACCTGATCGGGGTCAAAATGTTTGTATTAATATTAAATATTCTTTATATTGTATCTGGCTCATAGTCTTTTTTTTTATTTATTGACTTATTTTAAAAATCTGAGGAGAGTAACATAATTTTGACGTAGATGTAAACCTACTAAAAACAGAAAATATAAAACATACCTGAAATACTTGAAGTGCTCGTGCCAAGCCACCGACTTGATTCTTCAAGGAAAATATCACAGAATTCTTGTTGTCACTAGTTGGATTATTCTCATTCTCGGGGATCTAAATGAACGAGAGACCGTATCTGTTTACTAAGTTGCTTGTCTGAATTTTATGAAAATCATTTCATAAAGAAACAAATGGCTCGAACATTAAAAATGACACTGAAAATCAGATTATGTAAGAGTCTAAGATTAATTGTAAAAAACGAAGATAATTTTTAGATTATTCTTGTGCGCGATTTCACTTGTCGTAATGTTTGTAACTTTAACTGAAATCACTAATTATCAATGTATATTTTCTCAATAAATATACAGCAACATACGTCGCGCGATTTGTGTAACGGACTTCCTTCCTTGACAGCCCAACTTTCGCCTCTTCTGTACAGCCACACCCCGAGAAGACTTTTCCCTGATCCACTCATAATAACTTTTGCGATAAATGAATTTGTGAATCAGCGAGATAATTCTTTTTGTCGGTGATTTCGTTTATGAGTACAATATTAAGATTTAGCTCTTAATATTGTATGACGCGATAGATGGTTTCGCGATTAACGATTCGCTGTCTTTAAGGAAACGAGCAACAGTGTGCCGGTACTATCTCTAAGATCCTCTTAAGACCTCGGTCTCCCCGTTTGCGTTCGTCCTTCTCAATGACGATCTCGCCGTGGCTGGGCGGCGCACGACGGCATCAGCGATTCTCATTGGTCGGATAAAACTTCTCATGGGGTTGAAGACAAGTGTTGGCTCACCCCCGTTTAGCAAGTGGTGCCCGTCTCTTCAAATGTATTCTTCGTAAGTGACGTCACTGGAACCTACGGGGCGGAAGATGCGAGCACCGATAATGAGCGCGCAAGAATTGCAAAGTTTCTAATAAATGAAATGCGACACAATACGTTTCTATTTTTGTAATGATTTTTTACCCAAGAAACAAGAAATAGCATTCTTCTCGTTTATTTAACAGATAGAAAAGAATGAGAGAGAGAGAGAGAGAGAGAGAGAGAGAGAGAGAGAGAGAGAGAGAGAGAGACATATATTCTGTCAACAATAAGTTGATACGGAAAAAAGGTTTAACTCTATAAAATAAACTTATTAATTATACTAATTATAATTATTAATTATACATACTTATATAAAATACAACTATAGAATTTTACTTATTTTAAATATTACGTTTTTATTATCATATTAACAACGTAATTCCGGTTACATATTGATAAACGAAATATTTTATATATCTATATATTGTAATTGTAAATTATTTTTATATTTTAAAATTATTAAAAAATATTTAATTATGCACACACACACACAACACATTTGCTATAAAAATTATATATTGCATATTTCAGAGATATTTATTATAGATTTCATCATATTATAAATAGAACACATTGACAAGAGTTTCTTCTTTTTATAATATTGTATGGAAATTATTACGGTGCATTAATAACGTTTCTGTCATTAAAATATATTTAATGCACGTAGAGTAAAATTATACATGCCGCAATATCAAAAAGCGGTCGAAGGACCGATTTTCTATCCAAAGAAGGAAGCTTCTTCAACGAAGCGGCAATTTCTCGTTTTTCAGATTCTGCTCCGAAACAAAGAGACTGTTTAATAAAAGCTCAAACGCTCGAGGAGTACTCCCACTCGTGAGGAAAGTAGATGCGGCACATTACGAGTGGTCCATCACTTACCACTATCAGCTACCGTAACGCAGTTCCACCCTCGGTAAATTATACCAAGTGTTTCACCGATATTAAGCGAGATTGAGAGTACCGTTCGATCCGCTTGTGATACTCCTTTATCGAAATACGTTTGCAGACGATTGGTTTCCAGGGGATATTTTTCGCGAGAGAGGATGCTTTTCGGCACTCGTAACCATTTATTATTCAATCAATTTAATTAATAAAAACCCTATTACCGAATGCGCTGTGTTTTTTATTCTCAGCAACGACACTGCAAAGGTAGCTAGTATTTAAGAATTGAGAGATTCGGAGAGCCTCGTGAAACTGCGAGACTGGTCTGCATAACGCAATCTTACATCACCCGCATCCTTTCGTATGCCGGTGACACGAGATATCCTTTACCGCCGCGATGGCAATGAAATTGAAAGAACACGACGTAGTTATTAGCTGCGATATGTCGACGACAAGAGGTCGCTTATAGAATCAAACAGAAAATTTGTAATGAGATATGCCAGGTGACACGAATTTAATCTCTGTCTCCTATTCTGTTACAAAGGGCACTAGGTCAAAAGCAGTCGATACCGTCGATTTCTTTGCCTCGCATTATCTGAATTTTTCCTCGAGGTTACATTAAAGAAGTTATTTTTCGTCGTATAATAAAAACTTAATTGCTGCATTTTCAAATCATATCTGTTAGGTCGGAACAAAAGTTCGTAGCGCTACTTCATTGCATGTTTATTGCCCGTATTCATATAATTAGACTTTATATTTAAGGCTTCCTTAAATTTATCTTCAGATGCTCTACGAATTATTTTTTTTACTACTGAGCATTTAAAGATAAATTTAAGGAAGCTTTAAATATAAAGTCTAACTATGTGAATACGGACCTATACGTTTTAAAAAAAAATTAGCAATTATATACCATTATTCGATAGAACAAAATTTCAGCCGTTATGTTAAAAAAATTTGGATATGATTGTGATAATGGCAATGCTTCCGGAGTTCGCTTTATATTGGGGGAAAGATGAACATATCGTATTTAGATTATGTCTAGTATCTTGACGAAGACAACAATGTGCCAATAAGAGCAGTTAATGATATTTTTTAGTTTTAGAGAGCTTCAATAAGGAATAGGAAACTAAGAAGGAATAAAGCTTGTACCTTCGCTAAAGTTCAATTTAGCAGTTAAAACATTTATTTTGGTGAATGTCTCACTCCTCTGTCCATTAATATATGACTCATGGTTGTTCAAGTAAGACTCAAATTATGCATGGCTTTTTTATTATTAGTGAAATTACAACTGCTTGAATTTTGAAGTTCGTATAGCGCTATGAATTTTGTTCCAACTCATGTGACCCCGATATATCTACATCGATTTCTCTTTTTAAATATTTATAATCTAATAATTAGGTTAAAAGCCACAAATGAAAATGTTATTTATTAAAAAGACATACAATTGTATTTGCGTTGTGTATTCCAAATTATTATTTTATAACTTCTTTTGTTCCTCGTATAATTACATTTTATTATTTATTATTATCTTTATTTATTATTATACAATATGTTACATTTTCATATTATATCTTCAGCCTACAATCTGAAGATTTTTAATGTGCTTTTTGTTCTTGGTGATTTCTATTCCACGTTTTTACGTTTTATTGCGTTTTCATGTTACATTGCTGCCTTTTCGATAGACGTCGATAGCCTGTTGCTTCACTTTCACGAGACGCGTTCTTTCTTAAAGCTTTCCAAGTGTCTTCGAGAAAATCGGCTAAAATATTTTAATCGATCGAAATAGCCAAGCGCGCAGAAAGTCCTCGCTACGGAGAAAATGACTATTTATCGAACAGCAAATAGTAAGATCTTTTCGAAGAGGCGAATAATAAGAGGAATGATCGGTGATTCTAGATTCTCCGGGAACGGATGTGAGAAAAATAGTTGTGAGGGATTGTAAAACGAAAAATATTCTCGATGCAGCTGGTAGAATTGTGAGTAGATATTCGAAAAATGTAATCATGGTGTAATTTGATTTTAACGATACGTCGATTACTTCAATTCTGTCTCGGAATTCTCTACAATTACAAAATAAATTAAATATCAAACAATAAAATAAATAAGAATATCTTAACGCAAAGGATACTTTCATTGCCTTAACAAATGAAAATATCAATAATAAGAGGATCGTTAAGAGTCGGCGCAATAAACAGTGATTTATACAAATCACATTTGTAAAAACAAATTACTTTAATACTTATATCATAATCAAACTGCAATACAAATCATCAACCGCGGCTGTTTCGGCTTCAAGCCATCTTCAGCAGTAATAATTAATATAAGCAGTCAATAATTAATATACAATTAACAATATTTCCATTTTAACACATCACCATGTATTTTGCATTCGTAACTGCGGTCAAAAGAGCGAGACATTCAATCTCATTAAATCTAAACGTTGCTTAAATTGTTCAACTCCATTGGAATTAACTCAACTACTTCAATTACTTCAATAAAATTGACAATTAAAAAATAACAAATATTTTTACTTTCACATAGAATTTTATGTCAATATTTTATGGGCATTTTTGACAGCAACAAATTTATCGCTGTGAAAATGTCGTTATACATAATGACTGTTAAAAATGCCTATAAAAATATTAACATGAAATCTATTTTATTCCAATCTAGTTTAATAGTTTGATTTATTTTATTTTGTAGAGAGTTTTGGGACGGGATTAATGTATAACATGAGATTCATATTAATTAATATTTTGAAAAAATTGATTGCAATACAACGGATTAAAAACGGATAGGTTTACGCTCAATTTATGGTACTTTTACATTTGTGTTATTTGTTGAAGTGGTGCAAATCGCAAAATTTCCGATAAATCATCGAGACGCTAGCAGGAGATAAATCTTTACTATTGCAGCATGAGTGTATAAGCGCAAAACATCGATTGCGAGATGGTTGTAAAATATTTAGCCGCCTCTCCGGTATTTTATACAGTGGCTCTGCGTGTTCTCCGATGCGAATTCCAAGCTACTCTGGAAGATACGGGTGTAAACTGCTGAGAGTTTATGTGCCCAGCTGATAAATGTTTCATTGCGCAATGTTTCATTATCAACCAGCGACGCGCTAGATCCACAAATGTTCCGACAGAGACCTATTTTGGTTCACATTTTCATGGAGTACATACATGTAGTCATTCCATAGTTTCTACAATGATTTTCATAAATATTTGAAAATTAGACACTAAAAGAATCATTTTATCACACTAAAACATATAATTTTGTAATAAAATTTTTGTTTCAAAAATGAAACATGTTAATTAAATAATCGTGTTTCATCTCAGTTTGAGTATAATGATCGAGAATTGAGAGCAATTAAACTTTTTAATTGATTCGCATTTATATAACTCTTGTTTAACAATCATTAAATTCTAGCTTCTATTTGTCTAATGTATAAATCATGTTCTATGTATTGTGGACGCTGCATTTAGAAGTAAATGCAAGACAAGAATACGCAGCCAAACATTCACCCTCCAATTCTCTCTCTTTCTCCCTATCTTCTTCTTTCTCACTGAGAATCAACCCCCATCCACCCTCGCGAATGAGCAGGCGCGCGACGTTCACCACGCAGGAATCAATAGGGGTTGCGTCGGGTTCGCGCGGCGTCGAAGCGATGTCGGCGACGACGTAAGCGACATCTCATCTCGTATCATTTCCTGGGGGTTGTGACGAGCAGCTCTCCTGCAGGCCGTCACGGCCGCCCTCGCTCATCCTTGCGAACATCGCGATGGCTGACAGCGAATTTGAGGAATTCCGGCACTATTTCGAGAGGCTACCCCAACATTTGAAGGCACCTCTTTCCAACTACACGTGAGTACCCCCGTAGCGGACCTGCCTTCGGAACAGATGACACGATATGCGATAAGAACCACGGCGGTGACACACATAGGTTGCGATAAGAAAGACAGCGGTCGGGAATCAGACCGAAGAGATAATTTGACGGAAAATCAGGAGCACGAATTATGAAGATCAGTTCAAAAATTCATTAGAAGCTGAAAAAATGTATCATGGATCAAATCTTGACCGAGTAGACTTGGCGAAATATAAAGGGTGTGATAATGTAGATTATAGATAGCAGACCATGTTGATGAGATCGAAAGATGAACGGGGCTGATATTTGAAAAATATTTGTGTATTTTTGTAATTCTAGATATGTTATAAAATTAATGAGATTAAATAATCAGACTAAACTTAATTTAATGGACTGTCAGATATACATATATCAATATGCATAATAATTGCAAAAGAATATACGCTGAAGTGTTATTTATTTTATACGCAAAAAACTATATAGTAATTTGTAAATTTAAAAAGTTCTACATAATCTTATTAATTTTTTTTTCTTGAAATATATTTTTCACAATATATCCATTAAAACCTAGTTATTTACTTCGATAAATTTTATTCAGCTTCTCTAAAATATACAATTATAACTGATTTATACTTCATATTTTAATGAGTAATAAGATAGCATCTTCAATCGGAATTGGTAATTCAAGAAGTCGACAGTTCAAATATCGTTTAAAGATGAATCATTTTAAATAAGAATTTCCCACGTCACTAAGTAACTTAATGTGACACCCTTTAATGCTCCTATTTTTGTATTATCAAACATTTTGATTTAAGGAATATTATATATTTCTATGTAAATATAGCAGAATTTTCTTAAATAAGTCTTATATATATATATATATATATATGAGACATCGATCTATAGAGTATTAAAGAATGTGAGGCTATATTAAAACAACATTACCGTCTGGTCGTTTCCTATTTCTATTTAGAATAATGATAATACGTTGCTGCACTATGCATATAGTGTTGCAAAGTGCAAAAACATTTCTGGTATATACATTCGTGTCACTACTCAAGGGACTTATAAAATATCATCGTAAAATGGGGATTCGTGAATGCATTCGATGCATTACTAGGTCGAAAATGTCATAAAGAAATCGCCAAGTAGCGCATCGGCATTTATGCCTTTAAAATTATTGATCCTGGAGCATAAGTGACACAAGAATACGAATACGACGTGAGACTGCAATGCATATATAGACAATTTTGACGGATATAATCTACAGCTTTCGTTGATGCATGCGTACATACATGTTACTTCTATTACTGCAAACAACCGATGATCCTGTTTAAGCTGTATATTAGAGCGTTATATTGACATAAAACATAATTGCATAACTTTGCTTATAGCAATTGTTGTCATAAACGTAATGTAGTTATGTACTTTGATCGGATTAAACGTGAGATTTATGTATATCATCCTAGTAAAGATATTTTAGACTTACAAATAGAAAATATTAATATAAATAATACGCGTAATCACGAACGCGTTTTCTATCATTCGAAAAAAATGTGATGATATAATTGATAACTAGAATATGATCTTTCCATATAATTGACATTTTTGTATAGACTCTTGTGCTTCTCATTAAATCATGTGAGATAGGACGAATAGATAGGAGAATAAAGCAAGAACGATAAATGCGCGACAATCTCGCATTTGCTATTTCCGATCTAATTTTCAACCTGGTTTGATTGCATTTTGAAACAGTGTACGAAATTAGTAGAGGTCTTCTCTCCATTAACATCTGCATAAAATCTGTTTAAACGCAACTTTTATAATTTATAAAATCAATATGTAACTGAATGCGAGATATACTCATTTGTCAACGTAACGCAAACATTCCCTTTCTTTTGAAGAGTGTTTGAAAGAGTAGACGTACTCTTAATGAGAGTTTTGACATTACAGCGCTCTCGAATCATTCTTTCACAAATGAAACTTTATTCCGCTGTATGAATAAGACATACAAGTGTTACTTGCAATTTTCGCTTTTTAGTAATAATGAATTATCACGAACATGATATATATACATATGGAATTATTTACATTTATACATATACTTATTTATATGATAAATAGAGCAATAGACAAAAATAAAAAGATATATATATAATAAATATATATATATACAACACGAAAAAATATTTATATTTTTAAATTCTTAATTTTGATAATTAATTTTTGTACTATTACCATCAGACCGCCAGAAGAAGTATTCATCAATTCTATTTAATTTATATGTTGTGATTACTATTGATATTATGTCATTAGTAAGATTTTGATTCATTATTATTTTTTATTAAAAATTAAAAGATTTAAATACCAAAAGATATTGATTTGCAATAATTGCACATATCATTTATAGAGAATAAATTAATCATTATCTATTATTATATACTTTTGTCTTTTTGTATAATTAAAAGAACGACTTATAACAGCTCATGTATTTTTTATTATCTACATATGATTTATTCATGTAACTTTAAATAATTTTTATGTAACTTCCGCATATATATTTAACGTTTGAGTAGGCTCGTACACGATGTGATGATCGATGACTCGCCGACATCCTCGCAAGGAAGCGATGGAGAGGTCGGCAGATCTTGCGACGTCGTCACCGGCGATTCCGAGGACGAGGAAGTCGTCGTCATCCACCGCCACGACAACCAAAGCGGGCACACCACTCCTGATGACAGTGAGGAGCTGGATCATCATTGCTCCATCATAGCCGATAGCGATTTTAGGTTGGTAACGTCGTAAGTGTTTATTTATTTATCACTAATTGTTACCTTTGTAAACTTTTAATACGAAGGGAAGATTGGCGAAGAGTTTAATTTTTTATCGATTATACTGACTTGTATAAAATTGTAATACTTTGAATACTATATTTTGATAAAAGATACACTAATTCGAGGAATGAGAGTAAAAAATATTTAAGAGATTTAGAGTGATCTTGCGGGAGATAAAAAATGAGTTCACATATTTATTAAAAGAGACAGAATATATATATATTATATATATATTCGCGGCAATTTGAGTTCTCGCTGAGAACAGAATTACATTTTTTGTGAAGGGAGGGAACTTCTTTCACAAAAAATGTAATTCTGTTCTCACAGAATATTTTTGTCACAGAATATTTTTGTGACAAGTATAGCGAGTTTCTGTTACAGTTATTATAATTTATACTATGGCTACGTTTACATCGTGCGCTTAGTCCGTGCAGACCTATACGATAGGTGTCTTTGTTTAACCTACAGGATAAACAAGGACATCTATTGTATAGGCCACGGCCTAAATGCACGGCATGTAAACGTAGCCTATGTAAACTATGTTCCGCTTATATTATAAGTTTTCAGATGCAATTGTACTTTAATCTGCGTCGGTATCACCCACACACAGAGCCAGGTGCATCATCGCATCCATAGTAATCTATAGTATCGCCATAATCTCATCGGTCTGACCTTGTTAAAAATAACTGAAGCTTTCAGAAATAGTCTCCGGGAGAGTTCCCGACGTGCAGCGTCGCTCGTAATTATTAATTAAGCGTCGCCCAACCATGGCGGTTGGAAACTGTGTTGCATGCGGAGGACAGTCGATGCACATTAATATGGCATTTTCTGAACTTTTAATATTTTCTGAGGGTTCTAATTATGCGTGGATTTTCGCATACCTATCTTATCTGTTACTACGTCAATAAACATTAATTTAAAGTCTTCTATTTTATATCACATATCAATTACATACTAAGAAAATTTAAATCTTTTGATTATCTTTATTAAAATAAATAATATTGTTGTATGGCAAAAAATCTAGATTGCACATTGCATACGTATAATTTTAATGCGATGATTTGTATTATTTAAATTATTATTCAATTTATTGTTAAGACACATATTATTAATTTTTCGCAGTAAATAATTTAATTTTTATTTAATTATTAAATTAAATATCTCTCTCGTCTGTTAATTTATTATTAAAATAATTTTAAGTATATGAAACATAGTAGAACCTTGTATGCCAATAACATATTTATATTTTATTGCTCTTTTCTTTAATTTAGTCATAAAAATTCTTGACATGGTCTAGCGTGTGTGTGTGTTACGAGATAAATCTTTTCATCACCTCAATGAAGAGTATAAGAATTATTTTTTATTTTATTTTCTCGAAGAATTAAAATAGGCAGCATGAAAAATGATAGTTTAGCTCACTGTACAATTAACCTTGGATGACATTAGCTTGTTCGGTGGACTGAGCAGCAGGGGTCGATCGGTAGGCGGTGGCGGACCAGGACCGGGCGGGGGTGGTACTACTATGTCTGGTAACGGAGGCCGAGATAGTGTCGTCAGCGATGTTGGGGATTCGTGTTCCAGTTTGAGCTCCTGGCCTACGCCGGAGCACGTGCCATCGAATCGACCTGGAAGTGGCGGCACCGAACGTAGACGTCGAAGATTGCCGGAAATTCCTAAAAGCAAAAAATGTAAGGAAAGCTCGCATGCATAATTTATTCAATGATAGTGATAACAAGAGATCTGGCCGATACAGAATTTCTTTGCATTACATTTCGATCTTACATTCGACAGTTTCGATGACTGAACTGTTGTAACTTAGCTGCTATAATTTTTAGAAAAACACGAAACGTGGAAGAGAACAATTGATGTGATTAGATAATTTACTAATGATAATAATAATAATAATGAAAAATTTATTAATATATAAGAATCCTTCAACAAAAAATATATTGTCGAATTATAATATTAATGAAATTTTTGAAAAATCAAAGTATAAAGAGATTGATCAGATTTTCATTGATGTGTTAAGAACTTTATTCCGCTATTATAGAAATCTCTCTCTCTATTAATATTTTACAATTTTAGATATTATGTTAGATAATTTTAATTTGCACGGATTATGTTAAAAAGTATTTACATTTTATGTAAAGTTATATGTACATAATTTTATTATCGGGTCGCACATGCATTTTGCATATACAAACGAAACCAAGAATCTGTTCACCTTATCGCAACTGCAGAGAAAAAATCCAAATGTCTTGTATCATATCAGCTCTATAAAAAGTATATGTTATAGAGTAGCATTTTTCGTTTGCGATCTCGATAATCGTTCTATTTCGTAAAGATTGAGAGACACTTTTTATCTAAATATTATTTCATAAACATGTCAACGTTTACGTGTTCACGTAGTGTCAGAGTTTTTCGGAAAAGGAAAAGAATATTACCTTCACGTGCGAAATGCACGTTGATGTTCTCTGATGCCGTTTCAGCTTTGCCCGTGTGTCAGACGTCCATACAGACGTCGTCTTCGCTAGCAGACGAGTTGAGTGCTGCCACCGGCTCGACATCGACCCGGCCTCATCTTGTCTTAAGGAAATGTCATCCCAGGCTCCGCCACGAGGACAGCTCACCCGACAGCGAGAGAATGGCCACAGACAGCGGTCATTCTACCGCTCATTCTCCTGACAATGGCCCCAAGAGTGTGTCGCCCATACCATGTAATACCCTGCAGAATACAGAGTCAGTGTCGCCCAGCAGCACCCCAGGTAATAACGATTCTTCTCGAGAGTATTTTCGTCTTTATGTCAATTTAAATTAATTGATTCAAATGCAATTTGACACAGAGTACATATTTCTTAGACAAAATATTGATATTAATACTGTAATTACTATTACAGATATAAAGAAATTATATTACAATTATAATTGCTAGATTTGTAAATATCTCGTAAACTATTAATTTTCTGATATATCTCTATTTTAGTACTTTTTTTATATGCAGAATAATTAAAGGAAACATTATGCAAAAAGGTTATATAATTTTATTTTAAAAAGTAAGGATGACCATCATATCTTTTTAACGCCTTCAGAAAAAGAATAATGTAACCTGGGTACCTATCATGGAAAAAGTCGGAATGGATTCCGATCGGAATTATTCAATTATTCCCTAAATTTCTATTGTGTTTTCTAAGGAAAACGGAATAATTCCGATCGGAATTCATTTCAACATGTTCCATGATAAATACGTCTGCCTCGAAGTCGTTCTACTTTCATAAAAAATATATATTTTTTTTGTATTATCAATAATTTCAGAGGAAATTGGCTAATTAAAATAAAATGCGACATCCTGTAATACCTAAAAGTTTACTGATTCATAAATTATAAAAATTAATATTTTTTAAATTGTTGATTTATTATTTAGAGGTATAAAATTCTAGGTATATTTCCGGAAATTCGTTAAAATTTTGCTTTTTTAAAATATATTTTATCACAATTCCTAAAATCCTACGTGACGTATATAATTTACTTTTTTATTGTGCATGATGTAATACGTAATAATAAAATTTCAAATAAAAATCCACCAGTAATTGTTGATGTATTTATAAATTAAGTTTTTGCTTAAATAACAGATTCACATTAATTTTTGTTGTTAAATGATTCAATTATTAGATCTAAACTTTATTCTGATGAGAAGCAAAATTATTTAAAAATTGCACAGAAGATATATATCGCTGTGCTCACGATATTTTATGCTGCGTCATAATTTTCTGCGAGACGTCTACATGATAATCTGATGATTCTATTGTCTCAGTTCGGAAAAGTTACGAAAGCCAGGAATTGTTCACGTCATAATTTTAATCGGAGTAACTTTCGAAGAATAATCAATACTAGCTCGCTTTTTCATTTCTAAGGAAGCGGAGGCGTACCGTTCACCCAACTGGAATTGCTCGAGGCAACGCATCGAGGCCTGCATAAGTTCATATCACGGCATCATGACGAAATTGATCTTGAAATTGGAGACCCCATATATGTGCAAAAAGAGGCTGATGACCTCTGGTGCGAAGGTGCGTAAAGATATCCATTTCACAAGACGTCGAACTTGACTCAGCTTGACTCAGCAATAATCGATATATACTTCCTTTTCTTGTTTAAGAAAATTGAGACGATTTCTTCGGATTTTTAACAGTAACAATTTGATTATATTTTACGTATATACGTATGTAAGGATTTATTTCATAATATAATATTACTAATTACTAATTATTCGATATTACACATTAGATATAACTATTCTCAAGCAGCAAATATCTAGAAAACACAGATATTTAAAAGAGGAAGTCTTTAATTTTCAACTGTTTTATAAATATATTTAGACATGTTCTCAATTTTTATTCTATTTAGCTGTCAATTTTTTAAATATGTTAAAGTAAGTGAAAATAAAATAAAATAGAGAAATATATATGAAATTAACGCTATACTGTAATTAGTACCGACAGACTCTATCCTTCTGTTCTTCGCGATTAGGAGTGAATCTAAGGACAGGCCGGCAAGGTATCTTTCCGTCGGCTTACGCGGTCGACATGGACTACAGTGATTTTGATCCCACCGCGCCTAAAGTGAAGAGAGAAAGATATCTCCTAGGTTACTTAGGTTCGGTGGAAACCTTGGCGCATAAGGGTACGGGAGTGGTTTGTCAGGCGGTGCGGAGGATCCTTCGCAACTCCTTGCAGGATCCACCCGTCTCGCAGAGCTGCATCTTGGAAGTATCCGATCAGGGTCTTCGAATGGTCGATAGAAGCAAACCGCGAGTAAGCATTTCTTTGCGATCGACAGAAGTTTATTCATATGTGCAATACGTTATTATTTAATTAATTTTTTAAATCTCAGCAAGAGCTTCAAAACCTAAGTTTCTAATATATAACTTTATCTAGAAAGGATTTGTCACATTTTTCTTATAAAAAATTTAGGTATAAGAGAATTATGTATAAAGCACTATAATTTATGCAAGACGTTATTTAATTATGACTAATTATAAATGTACATTTTTTAAATTTAATATTTAATTTTTTTAATTTAATATTTAATACGTGATGAAATTAAAAGAAGAAATGAAAGAAAAATGAAAAAATAGACAAGTTTTTAATTGCCGATATATTTTTAGAAAAATCAGGGTCCTTGTCACGATTACTTCTATTCGCTGAAGAATGTATCGTTTTGTGCGTTTCACCCTCGCGATCATCGCTACCTCGGCTTCATCACGAAGCACCCCACTCTGCAGAGGTTCGCTTGCCACGTGTTCATTGGTCAAGAATCCACAAGACCCGTTGCCGAAGCTGTCGGGTGAGTTCTTTCCTCCAAAAACTTTTTAATTATCATCCATAAAACTTGATATACCTTTATGTCACTTTGCGCAAAACCATTAACGTTAAAGTTTCTGATTATTTTATGGTTAATTTTTGAAATTATTATCCGTATTATATTATTGCAATATTATATGCATATATTATCATTTTATTATATTCAAATATTATATTGTAATTAAAAGTTAGTAATATATTAAATTTTAAATTTAAATAAATATTTTTAAATTATAAATTTATAATTCATTTAAATAAACACTGAAATAAAATTAAATATTTTAAATATCTTTCTCTAAATTTCTAAAAAAAATTCTAGAAACACGATCCATCCATTGTTCATAGATTATGATTGATAACTCGTGATTCTCTTCTTTCAGACGTGCTTTTCATCGGTTCTACACGAAATTCATCGAGACTGCTTTCCCGATAGAGGACATCTACATTGAATAAATTACTCTCAGTCTCATTTATAGTGGCTGCGGAGAAAATGTTAACTCTCACTTCCCCCCTTAACCCCTGTATATATCGCCCGCTAGTTGTAGATATAAAATAATAAATGCGAATCAAACACCCAATTTATACATATATTGAACATATGTATATCTATGTGTACGGAGTATATTGGAAGTGTCACGACGAGCTCGAGCCTCCATTAATAATATTATCTCGTTATTATTTTTTTTATTCGCCGTTCATTATCGATCCTTTTCAACTTCGTGCGTGTGATCTGATATGATTCTACATAAATTAAACAAAACGGGAAGAAAAGATTTTTATCAAATAACATTAACTACAAAATTTACTTTTATTTTACGAATATCGTATCGATTAAATTGGCGAAATTTTTATATTGAATTAAAATATATTCTTAATGTCTACTCTTTGGTTTATGTTAACAAAACAGTGGCAGAACAAAAACAAAATTGTCTGAATGAATGAAAATAAATATTGACGCTTTAATAGTTGAGAATTGATCTATTTTCAATTGCGAAGTTTCATTGCCGAAATTATATTTTTTCATAATTGAAAACAGAGCGACTTCCGCAAATTATTTTAACCGTTTAACCGCCAATGTTTCCAACTAGGATATTATTTCTGATGTAAACTCAAGTATAAAATATTATTTTTTACTATATAGTTGTTCAAAGTTATATGTATAGAATATTAATTTTTAAAATAATAGAAATAGTAATATTATAAAAGATTAATATATTTAAAATATTTTTAAAAAACCTAAGTTTTATCGAAACAGTCGTTGGTCGAAAGTAAATATGAAGAAATTAGGAGATGTAAAACTAATTTTAATTTCAATAACAGTATGGCAATTAGACGGTTAAATATGATGTGTTAAATATCCATCGCATAATCGAAAGGTATTACCTTTTTGACTAGACCTCGTTCCTGTTTAAGATCGGAATGATGCCCGAAGAAGACTTCGTTAAAGACTCTCTAATAAGCAGATTTGGTAATCGATAGCGAATTAATTTCTAAAATCCCGATCCCACGACCAAGTTAATCCACTTAGTGACGCATAAAAAGACGGGGATGACAATAGAGAATGAGAGTGTTAAATCATTCGGAGTTTAGCGAAAAATCGACAAATCGTAGTTAAATATGAGTGATTTGGGAAAAGGAGTGATGCTTAATTTTCGGCGCGTATCGGATGTGCTTTTTGCTGATGGCGTTCTTCACCGTAGCAACGAATAGTCATCTAGAATGCTCTCCAATTGTATTCTTCTTATTGTTAGAGAACGACGGCCCGCGCGTGGGCGTGCCGTTATTTAGAAACTCGTATATTTTTCTATCTTTCTTTGCGGCAGAGACTCACCGATCACAATAAGTTTCACTGTAAGAGACGAGTCCCCCGAAGTTTATACTCTCGAATCTCTCCGCGCGAAAAAAGGAAAAAAAAATGTTATCGAAAAACGCACATGGGCTTCTATATTTGAAGTATCATTATTGCGCTGCATCGCAACGTTTCTAGCGACTTATACAGAATATGAACCAAATTGCAAGTATATACAGCTTCGTTGCCGGAAATGCGAGACGATAGGAAAGTAGGAAAGCGATATCGCCTACGTGCAATCGAGACGAGCAGTATCACTATCATAACCGATGCCCTACCGCTTTCGATATCCATTTTTATTCGGTTTGCTATTTCACACTGCCTTTAGCAGGACGTTGCGTACACAGAGCGCGTGTACGATGTCCCAGTCACACAAATTATCTATTATCAGCGTCTATTGATGTTGAATTTTTAATATTGAGGCGCAATTCATCGACGGAATCGATCGATGATATTACAATCGATTTTAAATCACTGCTGTTTCAACAATTTAACAAAACATTGATACTCTCTAAAATTTTTTTTTCATTCTCAAATATTTAGTTATTCCAAGAAGACTTATGGATTCCATGTTAGTTTTTTTTAATATCACCAATACAACATATTTTAAGATTAATGAATTAAACTAACCATTAAATCATTTTGTAATGAAATCTTGCGATTTTATAACTGGGATCTCCTATCCGCGCGGCAGGGTCTTGTCAATTTATGAATATCTCCTTGACAATACGAGCTCTGTGCGTTGTCTTACTTGGGATTTGGTGCATGTTAGATAAGTACGACTCACACGCCTCGATTATACGGTATATTGAATAAAAATTGAGAGACAAATTACAGTGATTTCTCATTTTAGGAAGCTTTCATTTGTTGCGGTATACAAAATACAAAACGTTTAAACGTGCCTCGAAATGCCGTGCCTTTCCGATTATTTTCTCATATAACTACGGTTATATTTTCTCATATAACTCACTATATCACGCACAAATCTCCACTATTTTGACAACACAGTAATTCTCTTCAAATCTCTCTTTAAGGCCTTTTATTCCATTCATCACTGAATGGAATAAAAGAGGTATGCGATGGAAACGAGAATTTTTAATAAATTTATATCCAAGTTCTTTGACCATTAAATAATTATTGATAGCGATTACATAAACATATTAGAAATATCAATTGACTATAATTTTCTCATCTTCTTATTATAATAAAAATTTGAATCTGTCGGAAGAAGTCGTTTCAACAATTATGTATTATCAATATTACTATATCTGAAGTGACGAAATCTTCATTATTTTACGTTTGTAAACTAATCTGCAATTATTTATATAATAATCTATAATTATTTTTTTGCAAGTCTGTTAATTTAATGAAAAAAAAGAAGAACTTGTAACGTTAATATTTTGAAATGCGGTGTGATTCTTTTGTAGATTTGTAAGCGAAGACAAGAAGGGTTAAATATAAATCAAACTATGATCGATACTTCCACAATATTCATATAATTTCTACATATATTTCTTCCAGAGACAGTATTATTTACAAAAATGTTCCACCTTCTTGAAGTCTTAATAATTCAGTCTTGACATAATAACTGTACATGTACATGATCGTCCCCCATATCATATTCCTTTATTTGTTACAATTATATATTTTCCTCTTTTTCATGTATGCACGCATACTTTTTTTTGCTATATATTAAATATAAAATAAGTTAGCCGAATTTATGCAAATTATATGTTAAGTTATTAATTCCCTTCGTTTATCAAAAACGAAAACTCCATCCAATTGAAAAACAAATTATTTTTTATTTACAATTTTCTTTGACGAGTTTTATCATGCTCTGCGCAATCAATACTTCCTGAGCCAAATAGATATCTGTACCATTCCTAAGCGACTCGACTGTAAACATTTTTATAAATCTCTGCGCGATTTCTTTGAACTCGTTCACAACATATGCATATTTTATGATTTTCGTTATCTTACATTCTTTCTTGGCAAGAATTATCCACCTCCAAGGTAAAGTAGAAAAAAGAGAAATAGAATACCTTTAGCTGTTTTTAACCCATATACATTGTGTTACGATGTCATAAGCCAACGATAATCGAATATTAATATTATAAGTCTATTTTTACACTTTATTACAATCCACTCTTTATAAAAAATTCTAAATATATTAAAATATTCTGAATCTGTGTGCCTTCTGGCAGAATATACTACAATATAAAATAAAAAATGCCAAACTTAAAATATATAGAACCATGATAAAATCAGAGTGAGATGCATTATTAATATACATATATTGTAAAAATAAAATAATAAAATAAAATCTAAGATAAAATAAAATGAAATCTATATGTGAAGGCGATGATGAAATTACAAAATAATTTGGCGGTGGATTTCTTACCGGAGTGGCTCGCAACGCAAATTACATTCGACGTTTCTCTCTATCGGAATTTACATAGTGCTTAACAGCAAAAAACACTGAGATTATACATTAGAAAATTTTTTTACAAACGTTTTCGCTCATTACAATTATCGGCCGGCTGAGACTCATTCGAAATAATTCACATGCTCATATATGGGTCGTTCCGTTAAAAATAATAAAGCTAATGTGTAAGAAATGTTAACTAATAACGTGTGAGCAATCTGCAGAAGAGGTAAGTATAAACTGTTTTTTTTGTTATCCCACTATTTTACGAAAAACGCAACTCTTTTATTGTGCGCGCAATTTTCAACGAGCCATACATGTCATCGTAAAAATTTACAATTAATCATTGTGTCGGTATGCTTAGTGCAAGTATGATTAGTATCTGGGCATTTACAATAAAACATTAATTATCTCATCTTTGTAATTGGACGAGTAATCGTATAGCTTATCCTGCACGTATATCTTGCCCCGATACGAGTGCTGCAAATTAACATAAATTAAAAAAGTAAAAAAGCACATTTGACTCTCGATGTAATTTATAACAACTGTTAAAAACATTATGAGAGAGATACTTCTCATCTCCAAGTAAGAATCTCCAAAATTTTCGTTTTTTAAAAAGCAATAACAGTCGAATTATACAATTCGATTCTATGAAAGTTTAAATGGCACTGACGCATACCACACATTCTGTATTTAATATATCTATACATGTATGAAGGCGTATGAGAGGAAGGTACACAACCATACTTAATCGCCTTTGCTTTTGCTTCTTATAGAAAGAAATCGAAAAGCCACTTATGTGCAATCAGCAGAGTATAAAATATAATAACGCAATATATATATTTACAGCGGTATATAAAGTTGAACTTTATCTTAGCGTATAATGAACCGTAGAGCCGTCTGTGTTGCATTAGTATCCACTTCTTTCCAGTAAATATCGAGACGTCGTCCATTTTATATCTCTCTCTTAGTTATCTTAATATAAAGGAGTTTAAAGGATCAAATCTGTTTTCTTCTCAATCGCTGTAATAACAATACCTTTTAACATGTGCGATCATAATCACATATCCAGATAGCCAAATGCAGTGTATTTGCTGACATGTTGCAGCAACCAATTTCGACAAACTCAGGACAAGGTAAGACAGCATTATATCTGTCGCGTTGAACTCAATGGAATTCAAATTCTTGTGATGGCAAATTGATGGTAATATATCAGCATAAATATCCTCGACAACAACTAGTGTTGTCATATTGTCAGTATTTTATTAGCAATGAGCTCAAGACGAAACGATTGATTATTCGTTGCTAACATGTTGCCAACATCATAATGTATCACTATTGCTCACAGTTTGCTCTAGAAATTTCAACAACTGATTACATATATAAGCAGTCATGTTGTATTTATAATGTATCCTATTTTGATGTCAGCAAATGTACAGCAAATATGTAACAACATATGCAATGTATTAGTTTGCACAATACGCTACATCACGCTTGGCTATCTGGGTACAATTTAATTTTTTTCGGTATACATATCTGGGATGAAATTATGTGCATAATTTTATTATGCACATAATTTTATCCTGGAAAGATTTAGATGCCTCTACTCCATTTCGTAAGAATGAATGAATTCTTAAATGACTACAATGCACAATGTGCCGTACAAACTGCAGTGACGCTTGGTTGTCTTCAGAACTTATAATAGATACTTTAGAATAGTATAGCGTATATCGTAAAAATTAATGATTGTAATATTCGGATTTTTCCAATGATTTTTTATTAATAATATCTTTTGAGTGATATTTCTCTTTGTAAACATAGGGAAAATAACAAATGTTGGTCTCCAAACAAAATTATCTTTGTGCTGAGAGGAACAGTTTGATTAAATTATTATAGTCTGGTGGAAAATGAACGAATCAGAATTTTCTGGTTAAATCTACTAGAATTCTAGTTTGAGATAATTAGAATTCTGATTGAATTCTGGTAAAAATAAGAATCCTAGTAGATTTTATATCTCATTTAGAATTCTCTAATAAATTTAACTAGAAAATTCCGATTCGTTCATTTTCAACCAGAAATTTTTTCCAGTGTAATTGGCCTTTTTTCTATTTGAGTAGACCAACTTTTGCTGTTACTTTCTCGTATGTTCATAATTAATATGTGCAATTAAAATATATATTTAAACAGATTTTGTTTCAAATATCCCATCAGATATATTCACAACCAAGCTGACATATATTTAAAGCCATACGACATATTAATACCAGTTATTATCGGTACGACTGATGACAGTATGGAGAATTAGTTTGAGAGAAAGAGAGAAGAGGATGAGGTACACTGAACACAGACAGTTTAAACTTGTCCTTTGTACTATAAGACCGCAAGAAAAATTGGGCATCAAGGGCGATGTTGAGCCGACTTGATGCACGTTTTACGGTACGGTCATCAATTATGCGAATGTCAATTTCGTACATACAGGTCGATTAGATACTCCTTTTATTTTCAGCGGTGGATTTCCGCATCAAAACGTAGATTCTCACATCGATGACGAGTGCTCAGCACAAGGAGATAGTCAAGTCCTTTTGCTGATAAAACCGACAAGAGAAGTGTAGGCTATACTCTAAACTTCACAATCTAGTATTACACATACGATCGTAATTATGAGGCCTTTATTGATCAATAATCTTGACTTCCTCACTCGACATCAATGTAATTTGTTAAAAACAAATTAACAAAACTTTTTACAATGAATATAATGTGCACATATATACATGACATTTGTGTGTATGCGTACATGCATACATACATATGTATATATATGTATATATATATATATATTGTTACATTGTATTTTTTTTACAATGAAATTCCAAGTCCCACAGGTAGATACACGATAACAGAACGCAAGAGCATGAAAAACTTATATATTAAGATAAACATATATATTAAGATAATAACAAAACTCAGGAGCATGAAAAAAGAGGACGTAAAGTTAGGTTATTTCTCGGTTAAAATGAAAAAGTTTCGAGATATACAAATTATATTAAAGGGCTATTTAAGCACAATCGAGTATACCGTTTATCTCAAGGAAATATTGAGTACGTGGCAAAAATCATTATTAAAGACTAAAATAAAATTAAAAATTGTTAAATAAGATATCAATATATTCTGCGAATTAAGCAACAAAAACTATATTGTTATTATTAAACACGATAACTTGATAAGTATGTTTGTTATTCAAAACTAAAATTCAAAACTAAATGATTATTTTATATCAGACTTTTTGTCGTTCATAATTGCTTGAAAATTCTCTAAATTATATGTATTTAAGTAACAATAATATTTGTTTTAATTCCCGGGATATTTTGATGTCTCCAGTAATAATTTTTTTATTAATAAATGTGATAACATTAGCTTTACTGACTTTTTATCACGATTTCTTTCATGTTCTTGATTTTTTCCCAAAATAAACGACCCAAAATACACTCAATTCTGTTTAAATAGTCCTTTTAATATTATATATCATTTATACATCTACTGAACTTTCTACGGAACTTTTTCATTTTAGGAAAAATAACCTTAACTTAACATCTTCCTACATGTATTAAGTTAATAAAAAAATTCGTATCTCGTTCGTATATCGTTCTAGATTAGTGCGTCTTTTTAGTATAACTGTAGAATAAAATAAATTTCTTTATTAATCTAATACACGAAAAACAGCATGTAATTGCAAGTAACATATGTACATTCTAGAATCTCGATGAGTTATTCTCGTTAAAAAAAAAATGTTTAAAATGCTGTTGCGATCTGAGATCAGATTTAACATCTTTATTTACAGACCTGCCTTTACATTACCTATACATGTAGGATTCAAACAAATTTGTAAATCTGTTAAGTGCCAGTGCTGAATATGTTGACAAGTGTACTGTTTCCGTCACTCTCTTATATTAATATCTTTTATACTTTAAACATTTTTATGATATACAATTTGTTTATATTCACGCTGACCCGCATAAGTAATTGTAGCAACACGATTGGCTAATATGTATTTATCTCAATAATTAACACACATATACGTCAACCGTGTCAACTTCCACGCAACTGTAATCATCAATGCGGAAGTCAATTAACAGCGGAATAAAAGTATCGTTTATTAATATGTATGTTTGCGTAGTAACATATTGGATGGATAGCAAGGCCAGTGGGACATAAAAAGTCATTCAAGAAAATTATAAAAGAAACGTATTAAAATTTCATGTGTAATGAAACCTCATTGGTGCAGCTTGATTACGTTTCTATAAGAAATTTAATTAAATAATAATACGAGTAGGTTTAAAAATGTGTGTGTGTATCGTTTACATTTACTTTATATTATGTTTAATATTTCTATATTGCAAAATTAAAATATATTCTCAGAGGTTTTCTATTGCACTTACGGAAACTTAATAAAATTTAGAGATATATTTAGGGTTACCACATTTTAAAAGTAGAATATATTTTAAAAGAGCAGAATCATATATGAAACAAATAATCGTGGTAACGAGGAAGGGATAACCAAGTAAAAAATGAGATTTATTTTTAATGACTAATTTTATATTTGCATCACTTTTTAATAACACGTGATTGGACTACCAATTTTCAAACATTACAGAACATTTAAACATAAATGAAATTCAGGTACATGCAGTTATTAAACTGTCTCACTAGAACAAATCTGGTCTATAGTGTGGCAACCCTATAGACATATCCCTAAATTTAGCTTTTTGTTCTTCCACATAAATACGCAATAAAATTTACACGAGACGCGACAAGTTATAACATTATTCGTTAAAATTACCAAATTGTCTTTTCACATTTTCAGTGACGTCCTTTTATAATTATAAAAAGATGTCAGTACTATGAGTATTATTAATATTTAACATCATAGGTTCGCAATTACAACCAATAGAATAAAGAAATAAGTGAGACTGGTTCTGTATCCATCCGATACAAATACGTAATCGCAGAGGTAGTATTTAAGCTCGACCGAATTCGCGGCGAGCGAGTTAGCACGAGGAAAGTGCCGCACGCGGCCGTGCTGTATTAAAATCGAATGTATATCATATATACAAGTTCATTACATCGTAAAATTTGAAAATTGCCAACTGCATAACACTCGATCGCCGCAGGAAATCTGCCTGAGTAGCGACTGTTATTTATAATGTATCAACGTTTTAAATAACAGTATTCAATGCGATTTTGTACGATCTTTGCATAATCAGTTAGTGAGCAAAGCGCGCAACCTTTTACATGACAGCGCGCAATTAAAATTCTTAATCCCACAGAGTGAAGAAAACGATAAGGAAAGAAAAAGAATAATTTATATGTGTCAATTGCTCGGCTATACTGTGTGAGTTCTTTTTCTCACTGTCTTTCCATTTCGTTTCTTTTCCATTGATCGAGGGAAAATGCGGATCGAAGCGAACACACAGACTGTTTTAGTAATAGATAAATCACTTGCGGTCAACTTAAGCAATACCTTCTTCTTCGTAAGCTGAGCAGTTTTACATACGGTGCCCGCAAATCTCCGTTGCTGCACTGATAATGATTATTCAGATCTTCGTCATAAATCTTGATGATATCAGTAATTCCAAAACAGAGAAATCTCAGAACACGATATCGTAACACAAATCGAGAAATATTATGCAACTTGCACGTGTGTCGAAAGCTTTGTTCTAGTCCTTCGAGGAAAGGATAAACTTTTAAAGCTTATTTCTTATTAACAATTACAACAATTCCGGGATGTCATATTAAGTTCGCTTCTTGAAAGTAGCTTTCGCGAAGTGACTCGGAGACCATTCCGTTTCTCAGATTCCAAGCTTTTGCTTGGCGCTCACTTGCATTTTACAGTGATCCTGTTGTAAGGTTTTAAGCATTTGCTTCTGCATATTATGCTCGGCCTGGAAAATAACGAACAAAAAATAATATTTCAATATATTGTGCTATATTTCTTTTGTATCAACCTATGTACCTGTAACTGTGACAAGTTTTCCCTTTGAACTCGGAGAGCTGGGTTCTTGAGATCGCGTGCCAATACGTTGATTTGGGACTCATGCAATGCCATGCTGTCTGCTAACTGGTAATATGTGCGACTTAATTCGTCATTCACCACTTGCTATAAATATAATATGTAATTTAATTCCTTCTCGATCACTCTAAGCTACATAAGTGTGTTTAAAACTATTTTAATTTATAATAAATCATTTATCACATTATATACTTACATCATCAGGTGATAGTGGCTGTATTTTTGCTTCGTCAAAATCTGAAATAACTAAACCAAAATTAATTTAATACGTTTCTATATAATAATACGTTTCTAAAGATGCTTATAAATGCTATATAAAATGTAAACTCACCTTCGAAACCTGTAGGTCCATTACGCAGACCGCCAAATATCTTCATCATGAGTTCTGCGAACAAAAAGAAAAGAATATGTTCAAGAATATATCAATTATTATAAATTGATTTGATAATGCCACACACAAAGTGATTTTAAATGAGAATAGAAAAATTAAATAAAATATAGCTGAGATATGTATATGAATGCAATATACATTCAGTATAGATTATACCATGTACTATTCGAAGATTATAAAATATATGTTTCTAAATACGTTTCTAAATAAGTTCAGATATTTTACTTCTTCATTAAATGATTATTCCTAGAATCATTACCTCGCATATATTTAGAAATTTTCAGTGGGAAAATACTATACTGTGAAACAAAATATTCAAAATATAAACTTAATTTCAACTAGGAATAAACAAATCTAGGAATAAACAAAGCAATACTCGTCTCGTGTAGAATAGAAAACTTCCAATTACAATAACAATAATAAATAATCTTTAAAATAAAGCTCGATCTTCTAAAGTAAAGAGTAAGAAGTTATAGTCTTTTCCCATAAAAACTGTAATTATAATGGAATTAAGAGGCTAAAGTGTGCACAAAACTTTCTAGAAAACCAAGATTTAATTCAAGATATAGCGTCATCGAAGATATTACTATTGTAATTTACCTGGACTTGCGTCAAGTTCCGAACTTAATAACGTGTCCTCCTTCAGATCTTGCAAATCGACAAACCGTTCTTCGTGATTTGTTACGCCTAGCGGCATGGCGGGATCTACCAATTGTTGATAATCGGTTCCGACTTCATGTAGACTCGAATTAGGCGACTCCGCCACTGTCAGCGATTGCGAATTGACATCATTGTACTGATTGAATTCATCCGAAAATGTCGGATACTCAGACGCGAAAGACCTGCATTTCAAGTAGGAGACGCGCTGTTGTTCGTTGTTTATATTCGTCGATGTGTACACATCGTTAGATCTCTTCTTACTATGCATCACCAGAAGATTCTCATCGCTACATATCCTTTTCAATGGACACCGATTATGCACTTCAATCCCCGACGAGGCGATAGAATTATCACTCGCGCTGTCATCAAAGTATTGTACCTCCTGCTTTTTCACATAATTAAATGTTTCCTCGATGCCATGTTCCACCTTGATATTGCATGCGGAGTCTCCGTTCAAAACATTTGCACTTGGAGAACTGTCCAAACATGATGTATGATTACGAGGCACGCGGGAGCTCTTGCCAGACTTGCGAGTGATAAGAACTTTCGATTGTGCAGACATATCAGCGTTCTGGACATTGCCATGGTTGTTGTGGCCACCGTTCATCATTTTAAACATTGACAAAGGTTTGCCGGACGGCATCGCGCTCTCTGAATCCGATATTGGGCTTTGCTCCGCGCTACTGGGATTCATCAACTTTTCGATGGTATGTTTGGATTCTTGCTTTGGAGATACTTTGCCTTTGCCTTTGCCTTGGATAACGATGCAACGATTGATTTTATTTATGCCAATCTTATTGGCTTGTGCGGAAACTGGAGGCATACGAGAAGAAAATATAGCAGCCTTTACATATTGCGTATGTGGCATCGGTGAGGGAGACAAACAATCCTCCGTTATAACCGACGAGGGTAAGTCGCTGATTAGGTGATTGATAGCAACTTCGAGCTGCGATGGATCTTCGACGTTGGCTTTTGAATTCGACGACTGAGTGTTCTAATAAATCATTTTTTTCGTTAAACAATCTTTTTGCTTATAGTTTCATAATGTAAACGAAAGTGCATTGTTAGATCTACATACATATATATATATAGTTTTACTTACTAAGTTCACTGGTAGTGCTTTAATGTCGATATCTGGAATTAGACTTCTACTACTTGCGGACACGGTCGCGGAGAACCTCATTTTCATCTCTTTTATTAGTTGGATGCCCTCTTCTTCCCTACATACAAAGTTTCCCTATTGTTATATATTGTTGAATATATGTTGCATGACATATCCGATGTGTTTGTTTTAGCACTTGGGGAACAAAAAGAACAGTTTTTTTTTTGGGCTGGAGCAAGTGGAAAAGCAGGGCAAGTGTATATAAAAGCATACATTTTACTTCAAGAATTGTCTCACGGTCTCAACCAATTACTGAACAAAGTGAATTTTGTGTGGTGATTATTCTACAAGTATTTGAAAAAAATAATTGAATCTTTTAATGTTTATTGCTCGTTAATGTCTCTATTTGGATCCATCAAAACCGCCTTGTCACTTGTCCCAATCCGCCCTAAATAGCGAAACTGTACTTACGTCACCATGGTGTTAACACAAACGAAGGATTCCACCGTATTCATATCTCTGTCAATTTCCAAATAACCGTGGGTCCGTAAGTAGATGAACTCACCGTTCTTTGTGAGTAGTCTGTAGCACGACGAACCGCACATTTCGGCACGGTCGTACACTATGAATGTAAAACAAATCATGATTAATTACAAGAGCAAAACGATATTTGACCCATCACAAATTCAAAAGTTGTTTTACATATACTTTGTTGCCACACACACACACATATCTAAATTACAATTCGTTATGGAAATAGCATGCAAAATATCTCATAAGCGCTCGCATCGTAAAGCCTGAATGCATTAAAGTAATGTTGGCAAATAATGTATAATATAACATTATTAAACTGACTGTTAAATATACGATACAACGCATAACTTTAATAATTTAATCACCAAGCGTGATAAAATATACATAATATTATTCGATTAATTTAGATATTTTTCGACGAATTCTAGAGAGAAAGAAATGAAAGAGAAAAGCTACTGGTATCGTTGCAAAACGTAATGGCTATCAAGTGATGCGGTAAGTATTCCAATGCGAAAATTTAACGCTAGTTACATTTAAATGCTTACTTTGCCGTAGGCCGATCATCGTCCACCTACAATCGTCCTTATGCATGAAGCCGAACGCGTTCAGGCCCGATATCTCCTCCGACAGGTACCCGGCAATGACCGATACCCTGTGATCGCAATAAATGATACGCCCGTCGACCAGATGCCGCGTCACATACTCGTCTTTATTGGCGTCCATTATCGACAATTCGGTGATGGGTCGTTTCTGTGGCAGAGTCGCTACGCCGGCAAAAACGACGTCGTTGGATGTGCCCGTCTCTGTTAAAGCCATTTCAAATGTATTATTATTAGCAAAACAATCAACAGTCGCACAAAGTAAAATCAGAGGTGAAAATCAATTGTCTCGAGAGAATTTAGTGACGGGAATCATAAAAACTTAAGAATAAATATTCAACGAGAAGCAATACTCAGCTGATAACAAGCTGACGTCAACTTGCTACCTGCACTGAGAGAAAAAAAATAGTTTTGGCAACTATAAATTGACAACTCTAAAATTGCAACTAGTTTTACAAAATAACAAGAATTAAATACTATATTTTTATAGTACTATACTATATTTTTATAATATTCAGTATTACTTTAGTCCTTATTATTTTGTATAATTAGTTTCAAATACTTTAGAGTTGTTAATTTATAGCTGCCGAAACTAGTTTTTTTCTCTCAGTGTGAATATTTAGATTTCCATCTTATTGAATAAATTGATGAAAGAATGATTGATGTTTGATTTCGGGGTATTAATCAGTTTTGAATCGTAACGTAAGTTACTGAGAAGATGAAAGATTCAAAATGCAAATACATAAATCATATTTTATTTCTTCTGAGTAAGCTCTATCATGGCGAAAATAATTTCAACCAGTTTATTTATTTAATGTCGAAAAGCGAAAAGTTACATCGGATGTTGGCTTTCTATTAAATATTCAGGCAGAGAAAGATTCAAAATACATACATCAAAGAATTCGCGAATTGAAAAGTGGCGCGACAGGTCTGAATATCCTGTATAATAAGGATCGTTGAGCACGGTCGAAGCCCGCTCTCATCGGGTCCATTTCTTTGAACATGTCTTTCTAAACGGTGTTTTTCGCCGTTCGATTCTCATCTTAGAAAGCAAAAAAAAAAAAAGAAAAAGAAATCTACGCTAAACACTCGTGACGCTGCGCCTACATATTTTCGTCCGCGACGGCGAAGATCTAAATTTAAATACAGGAGTAACGTAAATATTTGCGATACTCGTTTTGAAACCAGCGCTACAGGTTTTCAGCCGTGTCGCGCAATAAAACGAGACCATCGATCCGAGGAATACACGCGAGAGAGTAACTCACTACACGAACCGTTCGACATGGAATACGTAATGAAGTTTGATATGGCTGATTTATAGGGAAAATCGTGGCCGATTGTCATACAGGGTTGATTGTCAAAAAATTAATAACTCAATTAGTGGCAGAAAATTCTCTCCTTTTTATTGTAGATTTCTGATATAATACTAAATTGTTGCGTAAAATAGTTTGCGCTGGAAACGTCATGTAGTTTATTTACAACGACTTGCAAGAAATTGAAGCTAATAAGGAAATTTCTTAACTTTTTAATAATTTTTTTATCACTTTTTGAAATTATCAATCGCGATTTTTCTGTAATCATAGAAAATGATACGTCTTTATAGATAATTTTTATTGTAATTAGTCATTATTGCAACAAAACATGTGAATACAATCTAGTTTTAAAAACGGTTATGTGAGATAGATTGATGAGCCAGAGATTAAGGATTTAACAGTCCATTCAAATTTCTTTATATGTTTGTATATTTCTTTGTATATTTATTTATATTTTTAAAGAGTATATTTACAAATATAATAATTCAAATAGATATGTATTTTTTAATTTTTCATACTATAGAAACTATAGTACGAAAACAAATTACGTATTTTATGATTAAAAGAATTGTTTTACTCAATACTACAATTATTATTATTTCCTAAAATATAAAACTGGCATTAATAAAAACTATTTCATATATTTTTTATATATTTTATCGATAAAAGTCACTATTAACCCTGATGAAGATATGTCACTATTAACCCTGGAATGTATCAATCAACTCTGAGTATGAGATTAATTTTGTCACATTTTCGCAGTTTTATTTAAAATTAAATAAATTATTTGTACAATATACGATGTATTCAAAAGTAATATTTTTTTAATACCTTAGGATGTAGGTATATTATAATATAATGTATGTAATGTTAAAATCTTATACACCGAGAAAAAGATTTCTTTCGATTTAATAAATTTTATTGTATCTAAATAAATTTGTTATTTGGAATGATCCAAACAAACCAATGTTTAAATCAATAAGTGCGATTGCTTGAATTTGAAACAATGTATATCTTTGTCTTAAATATATTATTTGTTTGAACAGATAATGTCTATCTTCGGCATTCGCGTGATCAAATTGTACTGCACAAACATAATTGATATAGCATATAATGCTGTTCATTTAATCCAGTTGTCAGACGTATATAAGCCATTGTTTTCGTAATTTCGGCCAAAAAATATAATGGTTGTTCTAAGAAGGCAATTATTTGCATCGACTTCTATCATAACCTCTATCAATATATTTTGACATTTTCAAACAAAATAATTTGTTTCATTGTTTGTATTCATTGTAACCAAATAATATATTATTTGATTGAAATATATTATTTCAAATAATAATATTATTTCTATCAAAAAATAAAGGTTTCTCGAATGAAACAACAAAATTTTTATTCAAACAAATAATATTTCGTACAAGCATATGTTGTTTCAATAAAACAAATTTTAGTTAAATAAATAGAAATACTAAATCCAAAGAAACCTTTTTCTCTGTGTACTCTCTTTTTCAAAAGATTATTTAAAAAACTGTGATAACCGGCCCCTGTAAGAGAAACGTCACCGATTGTTGACGCACATAATATATGTATATAGTCACGATAGGATTATTCGATTCGAGGTGGAAACGATCTTGTTAGATGTGCCACACGCTAAAACGGTATAATCAAAAAACTTGATTGTCGAATCATAATTGAATTAAATGCCATGTAAAGTAATGTAACCAAGATTTGTTCGCAATCAGTTTGTGAATTGCTATTAAAAGCTATTAAAATCAGGGTCTACATTATTTAACAGCCAATTTATCTTTTTTATCAAATTGATTTATGAATCAATTTTCTAAACTCATAGTAGTTCCTTAAAATTTATAGCGCAATTATTCTATTCCCCCAATATTTCAATAAGACATCTTATTTAACAACTGTATACAATGTCAGAGGGTAAACGTAATTTGAAGGAGAATAACAAAGTCTTGAAATCAGAACTAACAATAAGATTTGTATCTGAATCAGCATGTAAAAATGTTACTCTGTACAATCGCTCTGAACCGCAGTCATTACACTTTTTATGTATCATATTCAAAACGTATAATTTACGTTTTAAATTATGCAAACTAATTAGGATAATGGACTGCGGCACAATAAATTAAATGATACAAGAAGGAAGTAAAAAATATGATAAAAGTTAAATTTATATTTTAGATGGCACTCTTTTAACGTTAAATTTTTTCAGATTTATCTTCTAAAATTAATTTACCCGATGTCGAATTCCAATTTCGCAACGCAGCTGTTACAAGATGATAGTTATTTCAAGCTGTTACAAGATGATAGTTATGTCTATCGAAGGACGGTTAAAACTCACCTCGTTGTCTCCCTCTGTGCCCGTTGGGATCCAAGTTTTTGCAGGCTTCTGCGAGCCGGAGAAGACCCGAAACCTCGAAACACTCGTACTGCGTGTGGTCGCGCCTGGAATTAGTGCGTTGCGCTATGCGGATTTTGAAGCTCCGTCTCTGCTCGTAGAAGCATTTGGGCCTCTCGTTCGACCGTTGACTTGACATCGAGGATTCCTCAGAAGAGTCGGAAATGTTATCGTGTTTCAACTCGGACACCTGCGAGATGCTCATCGGCGATGGCGTCGACGACATCGGCTCTATCCCGTCCGACGAAAGATTACGCTTGAGCTCATCATGGTCCTCGGGATAGATGAAATTGAACAGAGACTGACCCAGCAATTCGTTCTGCGAAACACAATTTCCGAAGTTCAGATGAGAGAGTCTAATTCCGAACTTTAGATGAAGCTACTTCGCACCGCCGGTGATGACCTTTGTTAATTCGTGACTTATATATCGGTAATGATACAGTCACGCAACAGTCTCCCAATAGGGATTATATTAAGGGAAAAATTAGTTAGAATTACAAGAGAAGTTGCGAGCATACGTTAAACTTTAGTCTTCTTGTTTTCATCATTGAGCCATTTTATTTTCAGGAGTTAGTAAGTAGGTAATACAGTACTTTGAAACGCGATGAGAATCGATGTTCCTTTCTTATCTTCGATAAAACAACATAGTATGTTTCATAATTTTTATACAAATGCATTTAAGTTTTATATAAAAAATATAATTAAATACACACATCGTTCATTAATTTTTGCTATCGAAGTAGAAATTATTATCATGATTTCTTCAAGTTAAAATGTAGCGCGATTGATGTATTTATTCTATCCTTTTTCCATATATATATATATATAGTACCTTCGTGCTTATTTTCTTCGAATAGGGATACTTTAACTTTCCGTTTGTGAAGTCCTCAGACTCCTTCTGTGAAGAGCTTTACACACGTCAGGCTGAATGATATCTTTCGCACAGCGAATCGCGTCGCGATACGTCAACGACGATGACGATGACGACGACGACAACGACGACGACGGCGGTGCACCATGTCGGCGACGAAGCTCATTTTCACGGCAGGCGGTTTCTCCTTGAGAACAATACAGCCTGATTGTGAGTGCCTTCTTAAAAAACGAGAGCAAGCCGCAAACTGCGCTCGCAAACAACTCTCGTCCCGTCTGCCCTTCTTCCACCTACTCCTTTCTTGTTCCTTCTCTATCGTCGTCAGTTCTAGCATCTCTTGCACAAGTGAACCAAAACAGAGAGACAGAAAGAGAGAAAGAGAGAGAAAGAGAGAGAGGTGGTACTTGGTCGCCTTCCAAGAGCCAGTTCGTTATGGTAGAGTGGCGAATTATCGTTACGCTTGAATCTGGAGCGCCACCACGGCGAACGATCGATACAGCGCAGTGGACATTTTTTTACATTTTACCCACCGGCCGTCCCACTATCGTCCGTCTCGTTGTTTTCTCGCAGAAACATGGAGGAAACCTTCAAGAGTTGCGGGGAGTCGGGATGAGAAGCGATAGCGCACGTTCGCAGAGCTTCCACCCTCGCTACAAACTGTAATCTCGTGAAATTCAAGCGAGAATTTGAAACGAGCATTGAAATCTCCGGCGGATTCTCTAATTCGACGTAAATCCCTATGAATTTTAATTAATTTTGCTTAGACAATCAGCGCTTCATCGAGCGTACGTTTATCGTAGTGGCGTGAAACTTTCATCCTTCCTGTTGTTTCGAAACCAATCATCTTTGTCGTCGTGTGCGATTTCCTGGAAGATCGGATTCACGTACAGCCTTGAAGGCAAAAGGACGATAACCCTAAGCGACTAACATTAGATAATATTTCCGGGAAGACTTCTAACGTCACTCTTCGAAATTTCAGGTTATTAGAATTTCAACATCTCTTTTTAGCATCACTTTTATCTAATACAATTATTTTTCACAAGACAATTCAATTAGATGAGTGCATTGCAGATAAATATTTAAAATAAAAGAAAGATCACCAATTAATTGGAAAAAAGATAAATTCGCAAAATTATATAATATAGAGACGACAATTACATCTTCGTGCCGTTTCGCAAGAGATGACAATTATATTGAATGACGTGGAGTTCGATAGTTTCTCGTAAACCAAGTCTGAAACTGACAGCAAATTTCCTACAAATCATGGTGAGAAGAGAAGAGAAGCCAGTTAGAAACTAAGCGTATTTGCAAATGTGCAGCTACAATATTTCTAATATCTTTAATTGTAATATTCAAATCTAGATATCTATCTAATAACTAGATATTGTATCGATAATATCTGTAATATCTTTAATATTTATTTTGTAATAATTGGATCACCAAGAAATATAATAAGAGCAAAACGATACAAAAAACGATCTGTCATAATTTGCCTTCTTGTTCCTAATCTCGTAATTTCTTCTATTCTAATCGATTATATATGTCGTCGCAGGTATATTCTACTCATTCTCCGCCTAATATCCGTTGCGTTGTATTGTTTGACCTCTAGGGCCTCTTGCGTCATCGGCCTCTTGTCGTAATCTAAACCCACCTTTTCTTTACCAAAAGTATCAAAATTAGTTTTTAACGTTCACATGATTCTGTATATCCGCGAAAATGATCGTTTCGCTAAGCGTGGCTCGACGTGACCGTGAGAATCTGAAGCCCTTGCGAAATCGAGGCCCGATGAATGGAAACTCCGTATACACGCGTGCAGAATTTCTCTATAATAACTGAAAAAAAAATCTTTCTTCCGCACAGTTAATCACACATGTTTGCTATTTCACTTTTACGAATAATTGAAAAGATCAATGAGATCAAAGATTAATGAATTCTAGCACGAGAAGTTTTCTTCATGGGTGCGGACGCCCTGGATATTATTGAATATGTCCAGCAGTACATTATTGACTTCCGTTGTTTCTAAATTTTAATTATCCAGAAATCCTATGTTACAGGCCTGTGACTCGGTTTCCATAATCGAGTTAGATTGGTTATTGACTTTGTCTCTTGCGAACTGTCTGAACGGTAAAGTTTCACTTCATCAAGATTGGTAACGACGTAGAAACTTATAGATAATAGATTCCTATAACACAATGATATTGATTGCAAAGTGCTAAAACAAGGATAAATATTAGCTCTTGATGACATTTTGCGAAATAAATAAAAGACAGAAAAATAGATCGAATATGTATTTATATTTTAAAATTTATTTAAATTATAGCCTTTTAACATTTCAAATTTTTGAGATACACGTGTAACACGTTCGTAACTGAAATCACTTATAAATAGACTTTGCCTTTTAATAGTGTAATTTTGAAACATACAATAGTAATATCCTTTTATGCTTCTGCATTTGCGATTTCTAGTTCCAAGATAAAAATACGAAATGCTTTTTGTACTATTTATATTTTTTCCTTAATCTTTTTTCCTCATATCTGTTTAATATCTCTTCAGTGCTGTGCAATTCTATATCCGCATGAAGAATACATTATTTCAGATAGTTTCTTTGAGTTTGTCTCTTTATAGCGCGTCGAATCTGAATAAAATAAGATTATTCTCTCTCGTTGGGTGTATATATGTATGGGCATATGTGACAGAGAAAGAGAGAGAGAGATAAGCATTATGTGCATAATTACGACGTCTCTGATAGTCCGGAAAAGCTGGCACACCGATCTTGTTGGATAACGATGGCTACGTCATCAGGAACGCAGAAGCACAGCATGCAGTAAAGTGAAATTCTCGTTATACGTATATCTCAACATCGATCGCTAATTATTCGCGTACAACACTCGCTTAATATCTGTAGCGGATAGTTGTTCAGCACGATTTTATCGCAAGATATAGATGAGTATACGCATTATTCCCGTAACATTCAGTACCTGATCCTTAAATCTGCCGGTTAATCACACGCTTCGGTCTTATGTACTGATCCTCTCAGCGATTCACTTAATCTCGTATAGCAAAATTAATATTTCACGATAAACAAAATTTCGCGTTTTGCGATATCGAGTTATTATTCATTTTTCTAATGTGAGAAACAGAGTAGACACACATTAGTAAACACAGATAAAATCATAAATAATTCGTTTAATAATTTATATAACGCTTCTGTAACTATAACGACAGTATCGGTATTGTTACATTGTCGTTAACGCAACTTTTTTTTAACGTATATAATACTTGCATCAACTTGCACAACGATACTATGTGTGATGATACCAACACTATTGTTAAAAGTTACAGAATCAGGATACTGATCTTGTAAATAAAACTGTAACTTATATAACTACCATAATTAGTATAATATAAAGTTAATAAATCCCATAACAATAGTATCTCGATGTCATTGTTTTATTAAATTAAATTTTATGATATATTTAAATTGAAAGCAAACTACATAATGTTTAATGCAAGACAATTATTACCCTTTTGTAAAACCTCGAAAAACATTTTTTTTACATTTATTTATATAAAAATATGTATTTGTTGTATTTAAAATATTTAAATACAACGTGCCTTTACAATCGTTTAGGTTAGTCAAGCAAACATAAACGAAATTCCGTAAGTTTTCAGTTTCATGAGTTAAAATGGCTTTTTGTGGAAACTCGCCGAATTGAGCGAACGAGCGAGCGAGCGAGAGAGAGAGAGAGAGAGAGAGAGATATGCATAAGGTTAAACACGTGAATTTCCTGGAAAAATCGCACGTGGATCCGGTAAATAATTATCAAGGGAGATCATTGCACGCGTGCGCGCGCTTTATTTGCAGCGGGACGAGTTTTTCGAAATGCACGAACGGACGTGCGATCTTTCCATGACCAATTGCGCGCGCGAGTAATTCCCGCGTATAAATACGAAAAACGAACATGGATATTGGTGAGCATACACGTTACATGGCGAATGAAAAGGAGCAGAAAGCATAGAGTACGCCGGTTGCCATGGGAGCATATTTGCGTTGCACGCATTCATTTGATCGATAATTCCTAACTCCGCGCGCTACAGGGTAGGTCGGTGCTGCAGCTGAAGCTGCAGCCACAAGATCGTGATCGCTGCCATCGTCCTATACCCTCCCTCGCCCGCTTATCACAGCGCCGGCGCGAAAATGCGCTCCACAGACGTTTATATTTCAACCGCAATATAAATACGTTACGTAAAAAAGAAAGTCTGTCGCAAAAGAGATGAAAAATTCTGTGAAATGTCAATGGTGTGTAAATAGCTTCCGTTAATGCGAAACGAATATTTCAAGCGTTTTACCTCTGGTGATGATAAGCTTGACCTTATTATCGACGCATCAAAAAGCGTATTAATCCTTCTATTGTCGAGTAAACTTGTATATTGAAAAGGTATCAGCGCGGTTCTCTCGTTCGTACAATATGCACTTGCTGTTTTACCTAAAGCTATTACTTATCGAGACATCGGGGATGAATAATTGAAAAGCACACGGTCGATTGAAACAAGCATATAATTCTGGTATTCCCGATTAATCGGGTTTTCAATTGTAAAGAAATTTAATCAAACGCAATACTGCAATGTAAGAACTTCAATTTAAATATCTAAATAAAATATTAAGATGATAAGAAATTTATGATTTTCTCTTAGAACTAATATAATTTATTCGTATCGTTCACAACGTCTCTAAAATTATAAATTATTCGACGCTTTCATAAATATTCTTGTATAGAATGTAAAAGCCAACCGGATGTCCTTTAACATTACAGATTCTTTTAAAACAAGTTTTTTCTCAGCGAAAAAAATGCAGTCTTCGTGCAATCGATTGAAATAAAAAGCTTCCGACAAGAAAACTTTAAGGGAAAAAAAACATCAATAAAATTATAGTCTTTGGTCACATTATAATGAAGATGATTCATATTACATAACCATAAGGAAAACTGACCTGAACATGACCGAGATGTTGCTCCACTTGTCGACTAACATAGACGATGTTCCCTTTTACGCAGGTGATTACGAAGAAGAAACCTCCGCTGTCAACCAGGTGCTGTTATAATTTGAAAAACGAATCTAAAGTTGATCATCTCAGTTAATTTGTTTAGAGATAAGTATACTCACGTCAACAAAAAATTGCTCCAGATCGAATTGATCTTTGAACGACGGGGGAAGGAAGTTCATGGAGCCTCTTCCGAATGCTGTAAATAATGCACAAGACACGCGATCGTAAATAATGCTTTTTTTATCACCTGCATAATCGAAATTATATAACGATATGGACGAATGAATTTAACTTATCCGTAGTTTATTTAGAGCCGTTAAAATAACAAGATGTAATGCAATTTGATAGATAAAATCTATCTATCTATGCTAGAATCTGCAATAATAACAATAAAATATAATTTCGTACTAATAATAGAATATAATAATTGAAGATGATTCGATATAACGAACCATAAGAATATAATAAGTTATTAATCCAGGAATAGTCACATGGAGTGTTTTTATACCCTAGTGGCAAGAATGTAAATTGTTGTAAAATAGTGTTTCTTTCTTTTTATATATATAGATATATATTTTCTTTCTTTTTTAATAATTATTTCTTAGAAATTTAAATATGTAATTCTATCGAAAACCCAAAAGAGGATTTTAATTAAAAGTTTTAATGGAAATTTTTATTTTTTAGAAATACTGTTATATAATAAGCTTACCGTGCACTTAACGTGTCTTGTTCCATTTAATATTTGATTGGTTTCACTTACTTTTTTCAGACAAATATGAGTAAATCTATATCCATAATGTTCACAAATGCCAATAAATTGGAAAATACTCAATATACAACATGTTGTTATAATAATAACGATTTTAATGGATGTGTAAAATCACCCCAAGTGATCGTTGATATAAACAAAAAATAAAGTAATTCCCGGATTAAGAAAATGCTTCATGGAAAGATATGAAAAAAATATTCTGATAAGGTCGACTTACTGTAATGTGTCCTCAGGAAAGCGGTAGCTAATCTTAGGATGGATATTTTGTCCATTCTCCTCGAGCTTCCAGCAACGCTCGGCACAAGGGTCGCCATCGTCGATATATTTGCGTTGAGATTGTCGCGGCGTTGCTTTTCCGCCATATTTCGCGAAGCACGTGGATTACTGTAACAAAGAATGACAAGCGAAATTTGTAATGATCACAAATCATTAACATACACAAAATAGAATGAAATAAATTATTCTGTATACCTTTCTATTTATAGAAATACATTTTCTTGTGTTAATAGTGTGACGTACTTTGAATTTACATTTTCATAAATTTGCAATAAATTTATCGTATAAATTCTTATTCGTCCATTTTCAACCAGAATTCCAATTAATCCAACCACTGACATTTTTTTCAGTGATATTTTTGTAATAATTACTTAAATCTAAATATAAGAAACATAAGTTTTATTCTCAAAACATAATAAATATAAAAAGAGGTGGACATTTATACATAAATGACCGATCTTAGTTAATCACTGTAATTTTTTGTCGCCATAATTCATCCTGTCAGTATCGTAAAAAGTATATTTGTATCTCTCGCAGAAGTAATATCTTTATTATCGTGCAATTTTCCAGTATATAATAAACTGGTATGCCATCACGCAAGTCATGCACAAAAATAAGGCCACGACACAATTATGATATATGATAGTTAATACATATGTGTACCGTGTGTACTTCAATAAACAGTCGCGTGTATGTCTTGCACGTGTGTATATTTATAATGCTGAGATTTTTGAAGTACAATTCCGATGTACGTTAAATGTATGTATAAGAACATCAACTATTTTTGTTACAAAATACACCCAAACAGCACACATGTTCAAAATGGGGACATAAGATGTCTTACAGACATTTTTGAGATGTCTTATACATATATATGATGATATAATATTTACAAGATGTTTTAAGGGGATTCTAAAGTAAAAATCGAATTCCGACGGAATCGCTATTTTACTGATTCAACAGAACTTACAATACGATTTACGTGTCATCACATTAATACATATCATTACATATTTTTTTTATCACTACGTATCTTTTAATTGCACATTTAGAAAGTGCAGCACCCCTTTGAAGAAAATCGGTTATTTTCATTTTGGAAGCGAATATCGTCGAAACTGTAAAAAACAGAAAAAAAATGTTCTGAATAAAAATTGAATAGTTTCAAAAGTATTTTATAATAATTTTTAAATTTTGTTTTCAGAAAATTTTTATTTATAAAAAATAAAAAATGTTTTAATTATAATTATTAAGTACCCTTAAAACCATTCAATTTTTAAACTTTTGTTTTCTATTTCTTACAGTTTCGACGATATTCGCTTCGAAAGAAAATGACCGATTTTTTTCAAAAGGGATGTTGCACCCTCTAAAATAGACATCCACTCCTCTATGATTGACCGTTTATAAAAAATGTGTCCCTTATTTTTGTCTAGAAAACAACATACAAAATCGGAGGGAGACGCTTCCATAGATTTTCTTGTAAGATATTAAATTTTGCAAGAGATTTTCAATAATAATCATGAGCTTTGTATTTTTATCGCTACTGTTACTCCATTCTTTGTAATTTCGATGTTGGAAATCAGAGATACTTTCATTTCACTCATTGTAGTTTGTGAAAACGATATCATTCTGAGAGAATTTCCGCAGAAATCATTAGAATTCATTCAGAAAATTCAAAATACAAGTTTATTCATCAAAAGTGATATTGTCCCCTTCAAAGTACTCCCCATCGACTGCAACGCGCTTATGCCAGCGCTTGATCCAGCTCTCGAAACATTTCTGGAATTCTATTGTCGGTATAGCCATCAGAGCCGTCTTCGATTTTTCCATTACCTCTTCTTAGTAGTGGTTTTTTGATTCGATCGAACAGAAAAAAATCGC
>NW_017256147.1:408245-443871 GCF_001594055.1 Mycetomoellerius zeteki
AAATTCAACTCCATTTTTAAAACTGTAAAAAATCGAAAACACGTGCAGAGGTAGATATACTCAAGACGGCGTAACTTTTACAAATGTCAAGTTATGGCGATAAAATTTGGTGGAAATGTCAATGATATATGTGGCAACCTAATAAAAAAAACAGAACTTAAATCAGCTGACTCAGAGCATCACCTGGTGGTAATTCCGGGAACTTTTTGATCAAGGTAGTAAGATGATACTAAATTGAAAATATTTAAAAAGATATTAAATTGAAATGCCTGAACTAAACGTTATGTCAAGATATATACCGTAAAAAATAATTATGTAAAATCAAATTAAAATTAGTATATTTATAGTTTTTTCCACATTATATTCTTTTTATACAGAGTAGTATCAAAGCGGTTTATTTGATCGTCGACCTTGAAATGGCAGTCGTTCTATTATTTATAGATACCATCGCACACGCGAGTTGAATACAACAAATAAACATTTATAATCATTTCATAATAAACATTGTTGAATAAACATTATATTCATTATTAAAATCATTATAGTTATGAATTTAATTAATCATTGATATTTTTCGATTATTATTGATCTCAAAATTTAATTAAGGCTTCTATCTTTTAACAATAGTTACATTAAACTGTAATATCAATAATAAGAAAAATTATATAAAATATATAATTTTCTCTTTGTGTAAATATATAATACATTTACATAGCATTAATTTTTTCTTCATATAATAATAAATAACATAGTTACATTATTATTTGTTAAAAGTGCAATGTGTATTAGTTATATTAACATTCTAATACATACATACACAGACACACTTGTATATAAATTATATAATTATTACACTTGTATACAATTAATCTTTTAAATTTTGCTCTTTGTGTTTTCGATTTTGTAGTAATCTAACCTTTAGAAAAGATGACTCTTTTTAACTTCTTTGATTTTAGAAAATAATGTTAATATATGCTAATAAATATTCTAAAAAAAATTGAAACCAGTCTAAACCCGAAAAATCGATTCCCTAGTTTGTAAAGGTTAAATGTACACGAGAAATATGTCTCGAATATTTACAAATTACAAAAGGGATCAACAATATCTTCGAATTATGTGAATTATTAATTCCGCATTGATAAATTGACACATTGATGGATTACTATAACAAATACTACATACTTCGTGAACACAACACTATATATATATATATATATATATATATAAGCTTGCGTAATCGGATATTCAAGAAAGAATGACGTGACGTATATTTTCCTCGCTAATTAACATATTATCAAGTACGTGATCTATTATGTAGTACACGTAGTAAACCTATTTCGTTCACTATTATGCCCATTCGATGTATCGATTATAATTTACGTAAATATATGATTCAAAACATAATTTTTTTTATAATTATTTTTGCAATGAATTTCTTATCATTTGTAGAAACAAGTGCATTCATTGCACATGTTCATTGCAAGTCGCACACTTGTTTATTCGGGACAATATGTTGCTAATTTATGCGTTGCATCACAAGTGTTTGGAAATGACGACCTGTTGCTCGTTTGTGCACACGTATAAAATAACCGAAGTGAGAAAATGTTTAAGCTCGTGTTCGCCGTATCTTGACGGCGTAACACGTGCATTTATGACCCTAATCTTTTTGCTCGTGCGATGAAATAGCTTATATAATAGGATCAAAGCTATAACGGTCTGACCCTCAATAAACCTCTTCGTTATGACCAAACCGTGAAAAAGACGGTAAATAAATATATAAAATTGTACAGCAACTTCTACCTACAATGAGTTGTGGTCAGATATTTAAATTTTCATTTTAACTCACTACGTTGATTGATCACTTCTTTGGCATCGTGCTTGTTGCAGAGACATATTTTTGTCACGAAGAGAAGGACCGATAGAGTGTGGACGATCTTGAATAAACAATCGATGCAACTACAAATATATAATGTTACAATGTACCGTCAAAAAAGGATCAAACACATTGTTAGGACGCCATGCGGAGGCACATTCTCGGGCACAAGACAGTTATAGATCAAGGTTAGCGGTGTGATTTCATTCGATTTACGATCTGCATGCGCTCGAGGTCTTCTCTCTGGAATCATGGCGCAGCGATTTATTTCTCCCCGCCAATTTCGGTAAATCTCTCGATCGCCCGCGGAAATCCATCTAATTAGGTTCAACACACATCGAATTAATTTGCCATTGGAAATATTTATCTTGCACGACACTTCTGCCGAGATACGTCACCGGCAATAAACAATCGACGCTTTGGCGTTGCGTCTGGTATCCGCTGCGTATCTGGCAGAGTGCCTATTCCGTGAACTCTTGAGTATCTCATGTTCGATAGAATGGAGCGCGCTATAATGTTAGCAAACAATATCTTTTTCTCTCGGGGATAACTTGAGAAATGATCGAAAGGACGAGGGCATGGTGATATAAAACGCTACTCGAGATACGCGTGTAAATAAAATGTCCGCGATTATTAATTCGCGGAGATAAAAACCGGAGAAATTAGAGATAGACAGATTGTTCGCTAATTATACTTGCGAGTAGAGCTCTTAGTAAGAGAATTAAATTAATTTTAATTTCTGCACGATAATCGTAAATTATAGCAACATAAAACATCGTGTAATAGTAAATATTAATGCATGAGTGCATTACTGTATTACCGAATTATCATTCACCAATGTTTAATAAATGATAATTACTGAAAGTCTAAGAAGTGTTATAGAAATTGAACATCTATTTTGTCGATTATCACTGTTAAGTGAAGAGGATGCGCGCGTTATACAGTTGATTGAAGTATGTGCTATAGCATCGATGACGCAGATTACACTAACATGAAATGCCATTCAGTACACAGTGTGTCCTATTTTAATCGATCTGCGTGAATATATTATTAATATCATTAAAAATATTCTAAATAAAAATTAAAGCATTTCAAGCGAAACGTTACGTAACAGATATGATTTTTCCATAGCATTTCAGACATTAAAAATTTCCATAAACTTTTAATAAATTAAGATTATAATTTCCATAAAATGCAGACGGATTATTGCGAAAAGAATTATCAAAAACAGATTATCCTTCTGTTAAAGCACCTATATCGAAGATTAAACAGTAAAAGTTCTTATATTTTTGTGTAAATTTTTTATGACACCTCAAAAGCTCTTCCTTTCGAGTAACAAAAAACAGTTTTACACAGACTATCTTGTTTTCCGTTTTATATTTTTTGCGGAAACTTTATGAAAAATAATATAGTGAATGAAAAATTATGCATTGACAGAAGGGTTAAGATTGATAACATAAGGTTATACTTACAAAACGTATATTTTATTAAAAAGATAGTAAATCCAACAAAGGACAATTTATAGCTTCAAGTAAAAATTGGCAAAAGACTTCTTTTTCTTCTTTCGTAATGATATTTGCATTCAAAAGAAGGTCAATACGATCAGAAGTACATGTATAGATGTAAAGAAACGACATTGAAATTGAAACAAAATCGTGAGAATGTAATGTAAATTTAGAAAAAGTATCATACATATGCAATCCGAAAATAATCGTTAAAAGTTAGTTTTGTTAAAAATTATCAATTTTAGAAAAATTGTTATCCGAACTCGGCGAATTTTTTTTATGCAACTTGCCGAAAAATTTCTTCTTTTTTATACACATTGTACATTAACAGTGTGATTTCTAAAACAGCGTGCGAAGGACGTTATCTGACAGTTTTTTTACACAATGTCGTGTTTACTTTGGCAATTACTTTAACAGTGACCTTGAATCGCGTTATTACATTGATAATGGCCAAGATTTTGCTTTAACGTTTTGATAGAGTCGCAGTTGAAATAGCTGGGTACAGCTTTAAGAGATATCACAAAATAGGATAAGAGATAGAGATAATTAATCCAGTAGTTACCTTGTTCTAGACGAATAAGCATTGAATTTTCGAAAACACACTGCACCGTGTTATCAAGTAGTGTAAATAATTCTATTCTCGTTTCTGCACATGATAACGGCGAATAGGTGAATACAAATTTTTTTTCTGGTTGACAATAATCTTACATAAGAGATTATGTGCGAATTAAAGAAATTTGTCATCAAATGCATTTTGATAAATAAGTAATTATCGTTTCTCACAATCAGATCTATTAAAAATTACTATAACTAGTGTAACACCAATTGGTAACGATAAAACGTCGAATGGTATGATGAATTTAATGAAAACGGATTCCTCGAATGAACCATCGATTGTAAATGTCAACTGCCGAACATATATCCTGGCGTCATAATATAATGTAATAACGCAACTTGCGGGATGGCAGGACGTATATTTTGTAACCGCGACGTTACACATGACAGGCAATAAATATTTAAACTCGCCACGAAACAATGGAATAAAAATTCAAACGACGTCACCGTCGAGCATGGAAACGACAATACACGAGACAATAATGGCGTTAGCGCAATTTTACGTAGGAATATATATTTCTTGCCGGAGATTGCGAGATAGCGAGTTCGAGGATGGATGGATCGATTGTTTTGATTTACTTTCTCATCGGAAAAGTGGTGGATTGAGATCGCGAAAGTCATTTTTATCAATTAGATTCATTTAATTAAAACGCTAACTCTACGCTCTGTGCTTTCTTTTTCGTGCGAAAAGAACACGCATTTTATTTGACCGAATACAAGGCCGCCGAAACCTTTTTGGGCAATGATGTAATCGGTTGCGGATCTTTCATCAAGGCCAATTTGCCGACAGAAATAATATTCATCAATAAACAAGTCTTTATCACCGAAAAGCATCAGAAGAATCTCGAAAATAAAGGCAGATCGTTTGTATCAATAAACAGCCATGCATATCTATTAATGCTTTACAATCGATTCACATATCTTTCTATCTTTCTTTTTTTTCGTTTTGCCAACTGATCCTGTTTGTGCGTGAGATTTCATTCGAAACACAGATGCACGTAAGGGTATTCGGCGAAATCATCTTTGCATAACAAGATTTTTGTATGGTGATCTCCGACGATTGTAAGCGTCGAGAAGAGGATATTCATCAATGATATTTTTACATAAGAATATATATTTCTCGCGAGAGAGCGATATAGATATTCATCAATGAATCGCATAATCTTAATTTTAATTTTCGTTTTATCATATACTGCAATTAACAGGACGATTAATTATGTCTGTCACGCTTGACAACAACTGTATTTCTTGCTGAATTAAATAACCAGTCCTATTATTAAAAAATCAGCAGAAGTTGTTTAATTAAATCATCAAAAAATGATGATTGTACGTCACATTTGCTTGTATAAACAAAATTAATAAACTGATTGAACAGAGAGACAGAAAGAGAAAGCTGTTAATATCTACATAACCGTAAATTATTACTACTTATATAATCGATGAGTATGGTAATCTATCTGGCACACTACTTATACAGTGTAAAATGATAATTAAAGAGTCATTGTACACAATATGCATCGATTAACGAACTGCAGTATATAATAATGTGATAATTGTTGTGTAGAATACAATTTTACTATGAATATTAAATATGCCATGTAAAGTATACTTGTGTGCGCTGATACTATTCCACAGTGTTACTGACATGGCAATTAAGGCAAAAGTCATTAATTTAAAGTCGGACTTAATTTAGGAGCCGCTACATCCGTGATAAATTATACTAGGCCAGATGGTTCTTATAAACACGCTCAAATATAACCATTTCTTTTCCAAGTTACATCATCTGCGTTTTTTCTTTGCATATATGGCGTCCAGACGATATGGACAAAGTCAACCAAGCCGGAAGGAATTAAAAAGGCAAAACATTCATTCATAGCACTCATTAAAAGCATAAATTTGTTTTTACTGCCAATTAGTTCCTAGAAAATAATAAATGTCATGGTAAATTTTTATTTTTATTTTTTTTTTAAGTACACCAATGCCATTTGATAATGTTAGAAAAAAATCACTTCTATATTTACAACGTATGTCTAATGGAATTCCAAAACTAACTTCTTTGTTATCTATCTTAAAAATGTATCAAGAACAGTTTAATTAGATGAAACACTTTTCAAGTAATGTGCCGTGTTTCTATCATTATTTACAATTCTGTTAAAAAATAAAATTAGTAAATAACATTTTAAACTTAAAAAACTATATTGAGAGGATTAATCTGTTGAAGTATAACGAAAAAATTCCTAAACCTTGAACTACTTAGTTCTATAAAAATAGAATATATCGAAATATATGGATCTTGCATATTATATTAAGAGATTTGAATTATGAGATAAAAAATAACATATGTGTAAATGATATATGCAACCTTATATAAATGAGTATTTTAAGAAGTACAAGAAAATTTGTTCTTCCAATAGAATATACGGTACAAAAGAAAATGTGTTTCAGAACAATAATGAATTTCTCTAATACGATTTTCGCAGGATTAATGCATTTTGGCACTCTCTTTTTTGATTTAACTGCTCTTTCGACAAGCAGGAAAAATCCGACTAAAAGAATTTTATTTCAAAAGCAAAAAAGTTGTCATATTGTTGGCAGAATCAAATATAATAAAAATTTTATATTTCCACATTTCTTTGTCAATATTTAGAATACTTAAACTTATTTTTCACGAGTCGAAGCTTTATTTAATTCACAAAGAAAATAATAAACTAATAATAATAATAATGACCAGAATTTTCGATATTATTATTTAAAATAATTTGAAATTAGTTTTTATTTCAAAATATTTATTTATTTCAAAATATAAGCGAATAATATAAAAAATCTACAGCAAATGGAAATTTATTATATTAATATTAATACCCACGCATAATATTTATCTGTCATTTTTGTTTTTATTAATTTATTTTATTATTATTTAATTCTAATAAATTCATCAGTTTACAAAGGACTGCTGCAGGATTGAATTTCTCATGATATAAAATTAATTTCTTATAATGTAGATCGGACGATTTTCTCAATTTAATTTTCAAAAACCATCTAATAACCGAGCCTGTACATTTATTTTTTAATAATATGATGCAGTAACAAATAAATATTCATACAATAAAACTAAACAATTAAATTTGATTTCAATTATTTAACAATTCGTAAATCTATTCTCTCTCGCCGATCTTTATAGCTTCTTTATCTTTTTTCTGACGTACCTTGTATCTACGTGCTACGAATATATACATATACCTCATCTGCAAAATAAGCTAAGCTGATAGACAGGACGACAAAAATTTCTGACCCTCTTCCCATACATCTCGCTTTTTTTTTGTACCTTATATGCATAAGTACGCACACTCGCATAGGCAAGTAGACGTGAGAGCGTGCGAGAAGTGTCCTGGAATTGTAAGTTGGATAGGTCGTGGCAAACGTGACAAGAGCAACATGCCGACGGACATTCTCACGTAGGTAACTGAAATTCTCGTTTTAAATTTCCATCATAATTGATGCAAAAGAGTTGTTCTATTTATCAAGTAAAATTAAAAATAATATTCAAAGGAAAAAAATAATCGAATTTCTTAAATTTTTTCACATCTAAGAAGTATGATAAAAAATTCAATTTTATAAATTCAAAATTTATGTATGTATCTCTCTCTCTCTTAAATACACAAAAAAATTATTCAAATAATAATATCGCAATTAAAAATATAACGGATTATGTGTCAAATAATTGTGACTTTTGTTTTTTAACATCCAATATATTAAATAAAATTTATATCTTGTAGATTTTCCGGGTCTGTCTAAATTTATAGAGAATTATGTAAGTGATTATAAAGCTGTGAAAGTTAAAATCACAGCAAATTATCAAGTCTCATGTTAATTACATTTTGAGAATTAATGTATAAACATTATATGTCTGCACGCGCGATACACGTTCAATATATGCGCTCTAAATTATTGCGCGCAATGCATACATATTAAAAATAACAGAAATATCTAAAACGTGAATTCCAGGAAATGTAATAATTATTGGATATATTCAATAATAAAAAAATGAATTATTTTAATTATTGCGAGTTTTACAAATTGAACGTTTCATTGTGCGAAGCAATCTTTCTAAATATACGTCCTTCGAATTAATATATATACGTATATATAATATATCATATGTGGAAGCACTTTGATGTCACAAAAATAACGCAATGACGAAGACATTACAGAAACGACGGATTATACAAATACAGTTATCATAGTAATTAGTACGTATTTCATTAATCCTATCAAAGAACAATCGGTACCCGTCCCACGTCATCATAAGCCATAAGCACGGAGATGCGGTGATATAAAGCGCGCATTCAAATGCACGATCACGATCGTGGGTGGACCATTTCCTTATTGATTCAGGAAACGAAGTATGTGACTTTTGAAGTCTAACGACCGGGTTCATGGTCAGAAGTTTATTGCCGTTATCTACGGATCCATCGTGCATCGCACATTCACCGATGATTTAATCAATTATTACGAAAAGCACGCTCGAACATCAATGTCTCGAGAAGTACACTGACCGTATAAAAACGAAATTTAGAAGAATTAATTCCTTATTTGTTCTGTTATGCGATTTGTAATATTACGACTATTAAACAAATACTTCTCGTAATTCCTTTTAACATTTTGTATATGTTTACAATATAATTCTGATTTTTATCTACGTTAATTAACGATATACCATATACAACGTTTCCACGAAATGTGTATATCTTGTAAACAGAATAATTAAAAATTTGAAATTAAAAACCTGCAATGTATTTTTATTATTGTATTTTGCGTATACAAAAAATATAATCTTTTATATATAAAAGTTATAACATGGCTCACGTTTCTGTAATTAATTTTTTACTACAAATTTTTAAGATTAAATTTCTTTCAAACTGATCTATCATTTCTCCAAATTGATTTTTATAAGTTAGATTGTAGATTAATAAATATCTCTTTAAAAAAAAATTTGAAAAAATTCGGATTTTTTCCCTGCTAGTAGTAGAATAAAATAAGCTAAAAAACGTGCTTTCATGTTCAATTAAAGTATTTCGGTTTTCAACAAGTCGTCTTCAACAATATGTGCTTCTAATTGGATCCTCAGTATAATGGTTTTAACTATACTAATTGTAATATATAACCACGCGTTTTGACGGAAGCATTGTATCTAAGCATAGTCAGTCCTGTAATTGAAATTCGGAAGTTCGTTTTCAACTCACAATTAACTTTAAAGTTTCCAACATGTCTCGAGATGCCAACAACATTGGTTATACGCTTACAATACGATTTTGCATGGTGATTTCCAAATCATCCTTTCGGAAGAATCTCTTCCCTTGTCAAAATTTCTTCTCTCATTGAGAGATTTGTACTATAGAAGGGATATCCGCCCTACGACCCCATTTTGGACATGCCGCGCCCTCTTTTCCATCGTCAAGGACACGAGGCTTTCGATCCGTCATGGAGAAGGGGTTTCGGTAGGCATGGCTTTGAGAATAGGACAGGACCGGAGAGGAGTCCATGCTTCTGCACAGATCGATACGGGTTTGCTACCCTCCCACAACGGTCGGTCGACTGATATACACATTCAAGGTCACTTCACGGAACGAAATTGTGCGAGACAACAGGCGCACTCAATTTCCACCATTTTAAAAATAATTTTAAATCTTTTATTAAAAGAAAGTTGTTCTTAAAATCCTTAATCTAATTCTATTAGATATCTAATTTAATATTAAATTGTTAATTAATATCAAATGCACAGATTATATTAATCTATCCAATAAATCACATAAAAATAAATATCTGTTTTATGTTGAAGGATTTAGATTCTTAGGGCGATATTCCTAATCCGTTTTTATTTTAAGACTTAAGTAATATCTTAAGATGCTAATACGTCTATCTGATTGGTTTATAACATCTTAAGACGGTCTTAAATTATAAGATCCGACTATGAATACTGGTCTAAGAGATTTTTTCTGTCTTCCCTATAAATAAAATCAATAAAACCTTTTCTCTATAATTTGTAGAAATTAAATATTTAACAATTATATTTAAAAAATTCAATAAAATATGAAGATAAAAATAGTTTGCTTAATTTAAAAGTATATCTAGCGCAAATGTAGTCTTGTATCATATTTTTGTAACGTTAACATCGTGTATTAATATAATATAATGTGATCTTAGTTCATTAATATCGTTGTTATATTCATTACATATTTCATTTATCTTGCAAGAATGTTATCACGCGAGTGAAACTGTACACTACTTAGCATTTTATCATCACATATATTAAATTTCTGAGGTGACCCTGCTGAAACACAGTTCACAAAATGATGCACATCTCATTAGCGTTGTGTTATCAAAATACAATGACGTTATATGCTATTCTTGTATCAAATTAAACTTATATGTGTGAGACCAGAGATATTTTTTCCATTAATACAATTTTTTTAATAAAAAATTCATAAAAATTTACTTTTTTAACATTAATGTTTTTTGTTTAATACTGACGCTAATATAAATTATTTATGCGATAATAATATACTCGATCAGTATAACAAAAAATAATTCCAACGATACTTTAATAAATCGTTCTCGGCCAAGATTTTATATTTGTCCGTCATAAATTACATATTTAAAATTAAAAAAGATAAATTTTTTAAGAGAAAAATATCTTTATATTATTTTTTTGATATATACAAACTTGATAAATTACTTCTATTGGTACCATAAAACAATCTAGAAACAATACTATTTGAACAATTTCTTCCGAACGTGAAACAAGTTGAAGGATTCCTGGTTCATGGGACATGGTCGTGTTTGGGCACCGCTGTTGCGAAATTCGGGCGGTGTCGACGGTGCGTGTGTAGTGGTCGTCCTCCCTCTCCTCTCCTTGCTCCTCGCCGCGCCATTTGGTCTCTCTTTCTCTCCCGCACGTCGCCAACGTAGCACACAAGCGGGACCGCGTCCTGCCTCACTGCAAGCCTGCGTAAGTAAGCCTTTCGAATTCGAAGCCCGGTCAACAGCCTCGAATTCTCTTCTCTCTTCACCTCCCGCACAGCCCGAGGTCATATCGCTACCTCCCATGTTCATCCCATTCTATTGCCCGTCTTCCTCGCATCAACGCAAAACCGTATCTCTTCTGCCCACATATCTCCTCTGTTCCCCTGACTCCTCTCTCCACTTTTGGGCCCCTCTCCTCTGCCTTATTCACGATAGTATCGTAAATCAGCCCTGTCCTCCGCCTATCCCGGCACTACTCCTTCCTCTCGGTACTCGTAGGACTCTATCCAAGGTTCTCTCTCTTTCTAAGCTTTCCTCCGCCCTTCCGTTCCCACCAACTCCTTTCCTCTTCTAACTTTATTCCAATGTTTTATTTTGTCGGTGTGCCTTTCCCTCTTCGCTCTACCGCCCTCGCCTGTGCTTTTAGTCTATTTCTCGCCCCGCCCGATCGTCCTTTCGTTTTCGTTCATCACACAAACGTTCGTTCCGTTAGGTTCAGATCCGGGTTCGGGTGGGGTTCGCTAAACTCACTACACGGACAGAAGCACATACATTGGCGCGTTGAAATGAAGCCGCCATTTTTAGTTCGAGGAAACTGCGCACTGTAGCAGTATCTTGCGAAAGCAGATCGGAAGGTACCCTTCTACGATTTACGTCCAGCTCTACTATAATTTCAATCTACGTTCCATACGTTGTGCCCATGAATAAATCACACGGAATAAACCTTGTAGCCTGATGTGAATAAAAATGGCGATGACAGACATCGAGGAGTGCGTAGGCTTCTCGTAAGCCTTGTGACTTTAAATTTTATAGTTAACCACATGTATCGTATAATGTACATAATTTTCATTAATTCTTACTTTATATTTTAAATTTGCCTGCCGTTCAAGTGCTGTCCAATTGCCGAAAGAAATATTTTAAACAAATATAAAAAAAGAAATCTTACGTTACATTAATTAAATTTTTTTTTTATTTTCGTTTAAAATATTGCTTTGAACAATTAAACTAGTCAATTTAAAATAAGAATTAACGAAAATTATATAATCTACGATAAACGTGTGGTTAACTATAAAGTATGTATAAATTCACAAGGTTTATGAATTTACGCATTTCTCAATATCTGTCATCACTATTTTTACTTACATTAATGTTTCTTTTAATATTTGTCAATATTATAAATAAAATTTTGTAATTTTATAATGGATGGCATTATATCTCTATTACGCAGACGACATTTATTCATCGCCACGCATACGTGATGATGAATCGCATTACATCATAATAGATGGACTGATGAAAGCGGTCTGTTAATATTCCAGACAGTCGTAGGTCGGGATAAGTTACGTATCGATCGACACTGAGGCATCTCAACGACGATTACCGGGCTAGCGAAAATTTTATTTGAAACGATACAATCTATTTAAGATCTGTCGTTTTGGCACGTTTACATTTGGCCGACACTTGCATTTTCCGTCAACCAACGAATTGGGCGTTCTCTGTACAGCTATTAGATCACGTATTTATAGAAACGTTAATCCGTAAGATTTGACATAATGGCGGAAACGACTGTAACGTAGTGGATAATTTACGGGGTGTAAAGCGTTTTATCGATCGGACGGAAGCTTCGGCAGAGAGGGGAGAACCACGAGAGTTCCGGGCGCTCGATATTCGGCTCGTGGATTATTCGAGAAGAGTCTCTCCCCTTTCTATCTGTCTCTTTCTCTCGTCGTTTCTTCCATCGCAACTCATCCTCTGACTCGACTGGATTCGCGCGCCCTTTGTGTCTCGAGCCACTACCAACCATCGACCATGACCATCCTTGCGCCGGTATATGTTGAGGGAAGTGGTTGTCAGTCGATGCGTGCAGTCGCGTACTGGGCTTCGAAATAATGTGAATTTTCGTTGCGCCAGGTTATAAATTTAACGATGAGAGACACAAGCAACTCACAAAATCGATGTAACAACGATAATCTATGATTCAAATCTGTCTCACATCGAATTTTTCACTTTTTCTGTTCTATTTATCGTGATGATTTATGTAGAATTGTTTAGCGTAGTTCACTTGGCAACGTTCCTTTCTCATATTTATCGTATTTCGATCAACGCTAGAGAAACTTGTAAATAACTTACTTGTATAACCACACTGAAAAAAATGCGTGTAATTTTACATGGAAATTACATGTCTATGACTGAAAAATTATCTAAATTACTTAAATATGATTGGAAATTTACTGGAAATTGTAACTTTCCAATCATATTTAGGTAATTTTCCAGTCATGAACATATAATTTCCATGTAAAATTACATGCATTTTTTTCAGCGTTTGTTTTACCGCTTTGTCATGATTTAATTCCCTCTCTCCTCGTTCTTTACTCGATCTTGATCGTTCATTCGTATTGCCAGGAAGGAGTATTTCAAACAAATTATATATTTTTTTTTGCTATAGTAAAATTTAACATCTTAAGCGTGAAGAATTTTGTAATTCAGGAATGATTTAACAACTAAAGACAACAACTAAGCATAAATGACATGTTAACTTTTTCACTACAATTTTATGTAATTATTTGATCGTGTTTGATCGCTAAATGTAAAATTATTGTAATATCGCACACAAGATTAATAATGATGCATCTCTTTTTGTTAAATTTCCATTGCCACTTTCATGCATGAAAGAAATATCTAATCTATTTTTTTTTTACAAAATTACATACACGTAAGATGTAAAGATTAAGTTATTTATATATATATATAATAATGTTAAAAATAATGGTTTGAGTTATGTAATGAATTTTAGTATTTCTATATATTTTAATCTTTCTATATTTTGAGAATTGATATTATTTCTGTAACAACATTAGCGAAATCAATTTTAAAACAAGAATTAGAACATTATCTAATTATAAATGTATCGATGAAAATCAATTGTAAATTTCTGTACTACTTTACTACAATAGGTATAACATCGTGCGCTTGTTATGTATTTCGTCTGATTCTATTAGAAGTGTGTCGGACACACCCTATAGTTACCTCTCCGATCGAACTTCGTATCTCCCCACCGAGTCTGAACCAAGTTCGACCATGACCATTCCTTGGCAAGACGCGTAAGGGTGCTGGGAGAAAAGGGTAGCTGCGAAAGGTGGGAAGGAGTTACAGCTCCGAGAAAAACGAAGCCTAAGAAATCATAAAATCCACAACTCCATTATACCATCTCTCACGTCTGTTTGTTGCTCTATTCTCTCAATGCACAATTCCTCGAAAGGAGTTCGTTTCACGATAGTAGTTTTCACACTGTACACAAAGTGTCCCGAGAGAGACATGTATTCCTAATAAGATTCTTATATTTAATGTAATTTAGCATAACTAGAAAGTTATTTAACATTGACTATTCAAACCTTTTAAAAACCCTTGAGATGCAACTTCCAGGTTTCTAGTGCAACGAGAAACTTGCTCCGGAGTAATTTTCAAAATAGCCGTTTTAATAAAGCCTTCTTCTCAGAATCAAGACACTTATGAAGATATTTAACATTTGATATTAATTATTACAACCTCTCTGCAATAATATTTTGCCTTACGTTAATAAACAATTTATTATTACCGTAGTTATTAAAATCTTATATGAATACTAATTTAATTTATAATATTTATTGTACGTGATATTTTTCTCGATTTTGTAAATAAATCGTAGAATGTAAAATGGGGAATGTAATTAATCCGCTGATGTAGTTATTGCGCGTACAAAATCAGTATTTCTCAATAATTAAATATAAAAATATACCTATAAATGTTGCTAATATTCAAAATATAAAATATTTCTATTAATCAATTTGAAATTTATTAGCCAATATTTCCGGGAAAATTACGCTTATTATACAGATGTTATGTCATTAAATTAAAATAAAATAATTAAAATAATCTCAAAGCGTACTTGACGTATCAGTTTATCTTTATGAACTTAGCACCGGACTTTTTAATAAATTAAATCTTTAATAAAAAATGTTAATATTTTGGTTGTAGTTGTTTGTAGTAACAATAATTTCGTTTATAACTGCGTAAATTAAAAAAATTAAAAATTTTGAAAAAATAATTAAATCCGACCTTTCAGATAAAAAAATGCTAATATACCTTAATTCAGAATCGTTTGTGGTTGTTTGTAGTAAATTTTCTATCGTTTGTAGTTGACAGGGCTGGGCATGTATTTGAAATACTTTTATTTAAAGCACAGTATTTGTAATACAAGTGTATTTTTTTTCAGCAAAGCACATGGAAAGTATTATGTATTTTATATTTAAAATAGTAAAATCGAAAGATTGAACGTTTTCTTGAATTTTGTAATTCAAATAATAAGATTGATGGTCATTCTCTCTCTTCTCTTCTCTCTTAGTATTTTAAATACAAAATAAAAAATATCTTCGTTATTACAAAGTATTTCAAATTCATGCCCAGCCCTAGTTGAGCCACTTAAAAGTTACAACATATTTACATTAAAATAAAAACGCAACTAAGCCACTTTTCAAGACCTTTCAAATCCGCTCGCGGCATGTTTTTAAGAAACGTTTGTAGTTTATTGTAAAAATATGTTGTAACTTTAAAATAGCTTAACTACAAACAACAGGAAAATCATTAAAAACACACAACTCTAAATTAATCTCAAAAAATATGCCGCAAGCGGAAAATTGGAAAAGATGAATTTTTTATTTATTGTAAATATATTGTAACATTTAAATAGCTCAATTACAAATAATGAGAAAACCAGAACTACAAACGATTCTAAATCAAGATATACACTGAAAAAAATTTTTAATTTCAATAAATGTTTGTTCGAATAGTTCTACGTAAATATTTACTAAATGTAAACGTATATTTACTTAATACAAAAATCATTAATTTGATTTAACTATCATTTTTTTATTGACTAAATATTTGTTTACTGTACGTGAATGCTTTACTTATGATATTATTCAAAGAAAAATGTATTAAGATTTAATAATTCTTTTTAGTGTATTAGTATTTTTTTTGTATCTAAAAATCGGATGATAATAATTTTTTCAAAATTTTATATTTTTTAATGTATGCAACTACAAATGAAATCATTATTATCAAAAATATAAAATACTAACATATTTTTTAATAAAGAATTTATTAAAAGTCAAGTGTCAAGTTTACAAAGATCATCAGTTTATACAAGATTTCATCATGATAATCTTAACGGATTCTGCAAAGATGGAAGATATTCGATAAGAAACAAACAATATTCTATCGAAAACATAATCCTATTATGGATTAACTTCCTTTTTACAGCAGACTGATATTCACGAACAAGACCGGCGGCAATTTAACTTCTTTCGGTCTGAGTCCTTAGAACTCTTGAAAGATTACTTTATGACGTCGTTAATGCGCCTGCCGGGTGTTTACCATTCCTTATACCATGCCTCCAACGAGTACAGCTGCAGCACGTAATGGAACTTAGAGGATAGCGAGAATTGCGGAAAGGGCTCGAATAATAGTTTTATCTAGCCAGTGTTTATTAAACGGTGAAAACTTGTTGGTCCGATCGTATCATGGAATCCTCATTTCACCCCTTGTGCACACGCGCTCGGTTTACGAATGTCGAATTTTTAATTCGATAGAGCATAAGGATCAATATCGCACAAATATTCTGCAATATGCGAAATTCCATGAAGCTTGTATGATATCGACTGTTCAAGCGTGAAATAGATATAGATACGATGAATCGACATATCGATTACACGGTACGATTCAAAGAATCTCTGGTAGAAAGAAAAGAGACATCAGTTATGCAATTCAACATAGAAAGAAAAACGAACTTAGTTATGCAATCAAGTTATGATCAATTATTTGTGGAGTACACTTCATATTAATTGAAAGATAATTTTCCGCTGCTTATTTGTAAGTTCTACTCTTTCGCTTGGAAATGCAATTTCATTATTGTAATAAAGAAAAAAATAAAAAAATAGCTTTGGTTTAAGAATCAAAGTAAAATCAGATTCTATAATGAATTTCCGATTATTCAAGAAGTACCTATTGCTTTAACTTTCACTCTAATAGTTCATTATAGAAGCATCATAACCATGATATTTTCGATGTTGAGATATATATTTTTTCTTTCGCTAGTTATCTTACTATGAATATCCAGTTAATATCTGAAATAATCGGAAAATTTCCAACATTTCGCGCAAAGTAAATTTCGATTGGAATGTGACTACGAAGGGTGGATTTAAAGTTGTAATTTGTGTAGAGCGTTGAGAGCCTCTAACTTTAAAAATAACCAGAATAAACGCGAATGCATGAATTTACACTCATGAAATCTCTTGATCGAAGGTTTCGTATGTCGTTCGCGATTTGCGCAAAGATAAATATGGAAGTACTTTAAAAAATTCAAATATATCTGCCTCTCATCAAAACATGCGAACAAGATTGATTTATGCACTCTGAATCAGAAATAATTTATAATACTTCATCTGGACTCATCATTTATTTCCTGAATATTTCATATAATTAATTCAATATGATGTTTTATCAGGATATTTATATATATCTTTCTAACACAAGGTTGTATAATAAAACGCAATATCATAATTTCTATTAAATAATACATATTTATTTAAGTAAAGAATGTTCATATAGTTTAATAAATTTAATCATATTAAAAAACAATTACTTTTTCTTAATAAAGTTCAAGATCAAGCCGATGTAAGTCAACACAAGATAACCATGTGTAAAAAATATTTTATTAATAAGACATAAATAGACGTTTCGACTTAGTTTTGGATTATCAGTATTATAGAATCGATTAATTTCGAATCATTTTTCTTAATATAAATATGTATGCATGTATAAAATTATATCTTTATTTTTATATTATATTTATAATAATATTTATCTGTAATTAATAATAATATAAAGTAATTAATAATACTATAATATTGGACTATATAGTTAATAATACTATTTTAACTTTTTTATTAACAATTTTTTTTAAATATGCAAACTTTTTCTGTGAGTCACATTGAGACCAATATTTCGATTAAAGACGGTCGTGATGTTTTCAAGAATCAATTCAATCACAAGTGAATTCTCGATAGTATCTCGAGTACTCACATACACAAATTGAATGCAATTTTTTCGCTAAGTAAATAAAATTTTTGTATACTTTCCATGCGTGTCGATATATCAAAAACAATGTTCATATAATTTAATAAATTTAATCATATTAAAAAACAATTACTTTTTCTTAATAAAATTCAAGACCAAGCCGATGTATAAATCAACACAAGATAATGTCGGATTCGAAATCATATTCCACACTTCTTTTTGGTCTTTAATAGATATTAAATTCGTGACGGTTATCATCAGAGGGATATCATTTTCAAAGGCGAATTTTCAGAAGCGATGGAATTTTTGGCAAACGTAAAATTGTCAGCTCGTAGGCTTCACGTCAGATAGCAAGTAATGAGTCCGCGATATATTTTAAACAAAGATCAATAATGATAACCATAATGATTCTCTGAGACTATTCGTTTACATTATCGCCACTTTCAGCGTTAAACTTTTAAACGTGATGATAAATTTGCTTCTGCTTCTGATAAACTGATTTATTTTAGTCATTTCTCTCAAGCAAAAACAAGTATATAGTAAAGATTATTACGGATATAATAAATGACCGAATATTTTTAATAGACCTTGCCTGATGACATCTACGATATTGAAATCCGGTTACTTTCAAGTGGTTATAGGATATATATATGTATAATATAAAGAATTTAATTTTAATTCATTTTATCAATAGGTTAAGTGTCTCATTTTATAAATAAATAAATATATATATAAGATATTTAAGCTATTAATAAGATACATTAAAATTAAATTATTGCTTCTTAAAATAAACCAAAATTAAATTGTTTAGAATAAGATAGATTAAAAAATCATTGCAGCAATTACATTTCACTTTTTTATCAAGTTGCAAGTAAAATATTATGTAAAAAATGCTGTAGACATTCATATTTTAAAATATAAAATGTTTAAATAGAGATAAGCGCATTATAGGAAAAAACCTTCTATTTAGAAATAGCAACTATATCTATAAAATATTACATAATAATTATGCTAAAGAAGATATTTCTTTAAGTTTCAAAAACAATTTCAAAATTATATAAAAAATTCTTATATAATTTTGAAGCTTTTGTCGTGTTGATGCGCAATTTAAATATGAGTTGATGCATGACTGTGATCTTAATGAACCTTAAGCAAACTATACATGTATGTGAAGCTTCTTGGACGAGTCGAATCGATGGCGTTCTGGGAACGATTATGTCACAACAGTGCCGAAAAGAAAGTCCGTTCAACGACGATGATTAATCTCAATTGTCAGACGAAGCAATGCGTTGCGTGGGAGAAGCATCGGAGATGATGACAACGGATTTCGCATGAACAGCCACATCAAAACATCGAGAAGGCTATTTGTCGTTCATGTTGTTGAAGACGGAGAGATTCGAAAGACGCTTGATGTGAATTTCTAAACTCGCCGTAACTCACTCCTCGCGAAAGGATACGGACTTCCGATCCACTTTTTTTCATCGTCCCTCGTCATTGAATTTCCGCATGTAGTCGGTACTCAAATATCACGATAAGAAAAAGATTTCACTCTGGGAGGTCAATTAGTCAGATGATGTCAATTCCACTTCGCAGTAGTACTTTTTATTATTATTATGCACTGTTTACATCGTTTGTGCTATAAATAGAACTCGCATCCGCGTGCGTGGATGGTCATGAATACAAATCACATTCGCTCTATCTCTCTTTTGCATGCACTGATTATTAGCAGAACAATAATAATCTAACAATAAGCATATGTAAATCTCAGTGCATTACATTAATTAATCATTTCACAGTGTACAGAAATAGCTATCTAGAATCCCACAAAATTAGAAGCAAATTAACAGTGATCTGAGGATGCTCGCATGGAATGCAAGAGATTTGGGTTCGATCCCTGGTCGTGATCATATTTTTCGTAATAAAATTATTTACAGATTTTATAATGAATACGCTTCATTAAGATCTTTCTAATAACAATAAGATATCTATAAGCATCAAATTATTAGATTGTTAGTCAATTTAATTTGTGATATTACTACTGTAATTTAGGGTTTGCGTTTCAAGACCGAAAAAATATTTCGGCGCGCAATTATATATATAAATTCATACCGAATTATTTAAGCACTTAAGATCCAGCCAACCGTTAAAAACTTTTTCTGTACACTTGTTGTGTAATCACATTTACGATTAAAAAAAATTCTCTATTTTACATTATTAACTTCGCACTACCGTAATTCCAAACACTTATTGACACTTAGGCCGTACGATATGTGCGTTACATAAACAGTATGTAACCGATTAATTTTTATTGCTGAGATGAGGTAAGCACTTTTTTTGTGACAGATCGCGATGTATGTTACGTATGCAGTGCGTTATACGTAACGACGCACATTAACTGTAATGCGCTACGCATTGCAGCTGGAAACGGATGAAATCAACGAACGGATTGATACTTAAAATAATTACGTCGGATGCACGCTCGCGTACAGTCGCGTTACCCGACTCGATTAAGCAGGAACTGCGCAAATTTCATTTTCCTTTTACTCCGGCACGGTGATAAGTATTTACACTCAAAAAAAAAAAGACCGAGACGTAACATCGACCCGACTCGATATAGCGCAGAAACGAACCGTAATTCGTGAAAAGTTTCTTGCGTGTTCGCAATCGCGAATTCGCACTCCGCGCGAATTTAACGTTACAATCAAGAAGTAGTGCTGAGAGTTCGAATATGTGCATGCTTTCCTATAAGAACTAAACAACTATTTTTTGGATGGACTTTATCGAAGGACTCTGCTTTTTATTTTCCTGACGGTTCGATCTATTAAAAAAGTGAAGATAAGAAGTTAAATTATGTCGCCGTTTCACATTAACAAGGTCTAAGATTATGATAGAGAACCTAGCTATTTATATATATATATATATTTATTTATTAAATCGACATAGATCGAGATAGATTTTTTATTACCTCTATATGTTTTTATTTACGGAATATTAATCGATTCACGATTTAAACAGAGAAACAAATATAAAATTAATGCGCTTAAAATAATCAATAATTCATACAATATCTTTTTGCATTACTCTTAACAAGACAAGTAAAGTTAAAGTAATAAAGTAAGATCAAATATCAATCGCAGATTTAATAAAGAATTTAACATAATGCGACATTTATAGTTATTTATGCTTCCAATTTACATACGTAAACTAGACTGTAAAACCTAAGGCAATGAAATCATCTTTTCCAGTTATGAAAGAAAGGTAATTACATTCATTGTTTGTACAGTGCACTAAAAAATTGATGATACATATTTCTATCTACCGCCATCGATAATGAAACTTATATGAGTTATAAGTTTCATTAGTGACTATAGTCAGAATACGCAGAAATATGTCATCAATTTTTGAGTACTGTACAAACGAATAAATTATTTACCTAAGGTAATACTCGAATGTAGATCTGAATCTTAATGTTTACGAACATTTTTCTCTATGAATATGTACATTCAAGGCAAAAAGAGGATAAATGAACAATTTATCAAAAGATAAATGAAGTTGAAGAATTAATGAAAAAAGTGTGATCCGGAATGAAGTCATATGCAAAATACCGTGCATAACTGTGATCGTGTGTGGTTTAAGAGCAAGGTCACAAGTGCGCTAAAGTGTGGACAGCTGTCGCTCAGAGCCAAGAACTTATTAACGAGGCTGCTGATCTCCTAGGATATTGCTTAGTCAATTGCATTCTTATATACATGTATATGTGAACATCGTCAAGACAACGATATACAGTAATGTTCGACTTCGTCTTTAGAGAGAAAAGTGGGAAGAGAGAGGGAGAGAGAAAGATCGATTTCAATTATTTTCTGGAAGTCATCCAGTAATCGTTCACGAATTATATGGCATGCACTAGATGCACAGCTGAAAAAGGAAATAGATCGAGAAAATTATTTACTTGATGAGAAATACCTACTTTTTGGTATGTGGTTTCAATAAAAAGATTCATACTTTTTATATTCTTGTCATAGTTTTTAATTCTTTGCAATCGAACTTTTCTCTATCATAAAATTTGTTTTGCTATTTCACGTTGAAAATTTTTCGTCATAATAATTACGATATTTTTCTCTGAATTTTTTATAAAATTAACAATTTATACCAAAGAATTTATCAAATATCGATAATAAAAGTACCGAAAAGATAAATTAATGAAACATTTAACTCAAAAAACAGTAATTCTATTGGAAAAAATTTATTTTAACGCATATATAAATTGTAAGAGAAATATGTTGACACAGTAAATACAGAAAATGTACGTTAGGTATATTCTTTATCAAACAGAAGAAGAGAGAACCGCGAGATGTAATGGTGCATTCGATCATATAGCACTAAATATGATTGCTTGATATGTTATATTTTCTCTCATGCCAGAATTGAATTCTTCCTCGAATTCTTCATATTAGAATGAAAACTAAGAAAAATGTTTTTATATTTGTATTATGAATTTTAGCGTTAAATAAATTAACAGAAAATAAATGTCAAAATAAGTTAGACATTTGCAATGTTGAATTAATAGATTAATTGATGGATATCGAAGTTAACTTGAAATAATATTTGCACTGATCAATTATCGACTAATTAAAAAGATATTAAACATTAGTCAGAAAAATCAAATCTCGTTACTTCATATTTCATATTTCGCATGGTAACGAATCGTAAAAGAATCTTGTAAGATAGAAAAAATGCAGTTAAGATTTATTTCTAAAATCTTTCCGCGGATGTGGATCATAATTAATGAACAGTTTCTTTTTTTTTTTTTTTTCGAATTTTGAACATATTCCCATCCAATAAAATCTCATTTCTTTCGTCATCGCAAAAAGTTATCTTATCATAATTGGGCTATTCATTTTTTTGTTAAATGTTTAAAACAAAATATCGTTTTTTAGGGAAGATTGTGATAAAAATGCATATTTGAATTATATACTTTAAACTTATATTTAACTTATATCGCGTATTATATATTCATATTTATATTCGTATTTTGTATTAATATATATTTTGTACTAATAAATTTAATAAAAATACGAATTGATAATAATGTGTGAGTTTTCACACCAATGAATTCGATTTCGCTGTCAAAGTGAAATTTGTATTAGTGAAAAGCGACAGAGCAGCGATTAATAAATTTCATGGGTAACAAAGTTTAACCATGCACTGACGCCGAGCGTCCGCTTCAAAACTTAATTACTCCTGTAAATTGTTAGAAAACGATCGCTCATTTGTATCATTAACATCGTTAGAGTCACCGCAAAGCAACAATAAATCGATCGTAAAATTGCCGCTTGGAAGAAAATCGACGACAAACATCGCGAAATGATAAATAAGTAAAAGAAAAGGACTGTTGTTTGCCGGTTGCTCGAATCAGGTTTATTTTCGTGTACGGCTACACGAGCGCGATATTATTTCCGTCCTATCCAATATAACTAACGACGCTCCCTTTTACAGCCCTTCTGCCGCTCGCGTCACCGGAGACGAGGAGGTTAAAGTAGGTAAAAGTAATTTGCTAATGGATGCAATTTTCTTCATTCACGAACGAGCATGTTGCAGCGTCGGTGGCGGTTTATAATTTTCCGCGATTTTAATATAATTTTTGAAAGTCGTTTGCGAAAAAATTCTGTCGTCGAAAAAACTGCCTGCACGGCATGACCGCCACATGCAATCACCGATAGCGTGTCCCATGTCTCCACGAGGTCTAAAGTAATTGAATTACGCGCTACGTTACGTTACAATGCGAGTTCGGTATTACTCATAGTAATATATAGTGTCTGCAGTACGTAGCGCGATTCGTGGTTCGTCGCTCGCGCAAGCGGTATAAACGATATACGACGCGAATAAAGACGCGCCAATTAACGACGACAAAGCGTCGACCATCGATGAACAAAATGGAAATTTAACACAAAGATATTATACATAGTGTGCGCACTACATCATTGCAAATTAATTTTAATGAAATGGCGTAAACGATTCTTTTCAGAGAGAGATCGATTCTACGAATATATGGAACAAGAATTCTGCACATGACTTAACTTTATGGAAAATTTAAATTTTGCATCTCTTTTTTAATATATTAATAAGTAACAATTAATTTAGAAAATTGACAGAATTCGACGAAACTTTTGTCTGAATATTTTCCAATACAAGAATAATAGAATAATGCACGCGGAATTAGTAATACATATCATTCTGCCTTTGTATTATCTCTCAATATTTTCTATTGTATTAAAAATAATAGCCGGAATTTTCTGATGCAGCGGTAGTGAAATCAATAACGCGATACAGTATAAAAGGTTGCTTATTATTATAGCGGGCTGTGCTTCATTGAAATTGTTGATGGGATTGCGAATAACGATGTCGGCAATCATTTAGCTCGAATAAACTATTCCATTTGTAACGCTGCAGTCAGTTGCGAAACATTTTGATATCTAATCACTTTCTATCGTGCAGAGCTTCGTCGGATTGTTCCACTGTGGTCTGCTTAATCGCTCTACTACGATCTTCGTAAACTTTGTATAATGACTACCAGCGCAAGATTGCTGCATCAAGAGTTTTTATCGAATACTGCATGTAATTTTCTCATGTCGCCGGCAACCGATCATTCACGTTTGAAGGACGGGATATCTATCTATCTTACATAACGTAATTTCTCGTACGTGTCAGAAAAGTCTTCTAAAAATACATAGTAGAGACATAGAGAGTTGTAGTTCCGCCGTCAATGATCTGTCATACAACGTAAACTGATAGTAAAATAACATCGGATATCTTTTCGACGTAGTAAATTCTAATCTAAAAATCCTGCTTTAAACTATTATTGCGAGACATCACTTTATCAGTACCATATGTTAGACAACATATTAGTACACTGAAAGAGCAATTTTGCTGAAGAATCTAAAAATTTGGCTAGATACAGATCCGAAAATAATTTTGTTGAACCATCAAAATAATTTTGCAAAAATCTTAAGCATGATGAGCAATGCTGCAAAATGTTTTGATGTTCTAGCAACCAATTTTGTCGTCCTACCTAAAGCCGGCGGTACGCGAGGCTTGTTTTCTTGTTGGATTGTTAACTGGATTAGATTCTTGCCACCGTATTGGCTGTGATGCTGACAGTGCCAACATCACAACCAATACGGTGGCAAGAATCTAATCCAGTTAGCAATCCAGCAGAAAAACAAGTATCGCGTACCGCCGGCTTTAGATATATAGGACGACAAAATTGATTGCTAGAATATCAAAAGCATGTGCCGCCGGCTTAATTGTTTTAACGGTCCAGCAAAATTATTTTTCAGATCTATATCTAACTAAATTTTTAGATTTTTCAACAAAATTGTTCTTTCAGTATAACGGTCAGAATTCATTTTGCTTCCTCTTGTTCAACAATTCGCTTTGTTGTGAGAGCTTGATGCTTCAAATCATCTAATCATGATTCGGCTTGGCAAATTTTGGCATAAATGAAAATGGACGAACCGGAAGATTCTGATTATATTAATCAGAATTCCGATTATTTAAACTAGAATTCTATTAGTAGATTTAACCAAAAAACTCTGATTCGTCCATTTTCAGAATGCCAATTAATCCAACTGTTTTTCTCAGTGAAAACTTCTGTATAATCATTCGGTTTGATTTACATATTCGACGTGTCAAACCTGATATCACGCTGACGCGAATAATGAACCAAAACAATGACGATGAGTTATGGTATCGAATTCTCAATAGCGCCACGAAGTGTAACCTTTTATTAGCTGTACGCATAATTGGAGAGATAATATGCGGTAGGCTGATCAATTAACGTTGATGAACGTTACAAGTTTGTTCTGTAATCAATCGGCGTGGTAGATCTATTCGAGCAATTACTCGCTGTACTCAACTCGAAAGATAGATCATAATGATGACATGACTATAGACAATTAACAACGAAATTATAATACCAGAGTTGCGTGCAGGAACATTGCATATGACAGAGCGACAATAATTTAAGACCATGGATTCATCTCAATGGATAGTAAAAGCTGCAATGTAAATGAAATATTCATTTCGTATCCATTGCAAATCTCGATTGTAAATCTTCAAGATAAACATGATCGAGAAAAAATGATGAAGTGTGAAACAAATAATGCAATTTATATAAAAAAAATATTGCGGTATTTTATCGTGAGAGAAAGCTCGTAAGAGAAAGCAGAGTTTTAAATTTGTTGATTTGTTATTCAATAACAGAATCTCGCTCGAAAAATACAAAATTTGCAATTATTTAAATAGCATTAAAATAAAATTATAATCGTCTTGTGTTAAAAACAAAATTTTACTTTCTGTACAAACTTAATCTCTCAAGAAAATCGTTGCATAATGAGAGTATGAATTTGGACTTATAACTTTAGTAGTAATTAAACGCTAAAGTATCTGTCATTATAACTTTGCACGCTCGTTACATATTACTATCAAAAGCTTACTGCAGATATGTTTTGCAGATATGTTCACTATGATGTCCTTATTTACAATTAATACTCAAAATTTTGTAAAAGATAAAAATTGTTACGCAATAAAATATTAATTTTCAGGAAAATAATATATCTTTTAGTTCCTCTCATGATACTGCTCAATCTGCTTCGTTTCACAACAAAATCAAGTATCCCAATATTACCAAGCTTATTTGGGATCGTAGTACGATTTAGTCGCTCGTATTACGATCGTACACGACGTTAAACGGTAATCGATTTTTCATATCCGGTAATCGACGTTTATAACTGGATTTTCCCATGTGTAACACATTTTTAACGTTTCCAATTGATGGGGAGTACTTCGTAGAAAGAAGTACTCCCTTCGATTGTGCGCAGAAATATGAAAAAACTGGACTGTGTATGTTGAGACCGTTCTGCGACCACCGAATGGACCCACCTCCGAGCGGCGAACGCTGTCTCTCAATTAACGCGACAAAGTTAATTAAACGTCAGAATGTCGATTCGTCTCCTGTGCGCCGGAGCCTGTATTGAACGTCATTTTACATCCTCTATTTGCTAGACACTGACATCGACGGTTACAATCGTCGGTTACTGGCTCTTTCCTCATGTGCTGCAGTAGCGCGATATTAAATGGTTTCTATTAAAAATGTAACTGTTCTTTCACAATGATAAATATTTCTCTTATACCAGAGAAGCACATAGAGACTGCTTTATGCGCTGCAACTAGACTTAATTAATTTTACAAAAAAAAAGTTGAATTATAATAAATACTTTACATATTGATAATTGGAATTTATAATTGAATCTTTTGCAAGATCTTTCACAAAAGCATAAAACAATGGAAATCATGAAATTGCTTCTAAATTATTGTATCTTTCAAGCGCTAACAAATAAATATTCATGATCTATAATAGAATTTTAAACAAACTTTTAGAATGTAATAAAATGTGACACAATAAAATCTGTCTAAAGCACAATAAATTCATATTGTAAAGTCAATTTTTCATTTTTCTCTCGTTTCAACAAAGGAATTTTTATTTAAAATTTTTCCAACGCAGAGGTTTAGAGTTTTTTCAATTTTACAGTACAATTTTATAAACTTTCACAACACTGTTGTAATACAATATAGTCTGCTTTCATCGGGAACACGAGACGCATATCCGACTACACGCGGCCAAATTCTTATCAGACGTGATGCCGTCTGTAAACCAGATCCCAGACTTCATCCGCCAGACAAGCGATATGTCTCGACGGCAGAAAGCGATCTTGGGATGCAGACGCTTCGCATGTCGTCATTCGTGGACATTTTTATGCAGTAGCGCGAGCTGCTCTTCCGGGTGCGACAGTGAGTTTCGCTTTTGTTGGTCCTTGCATAGAGAAAGAAGATTCAGAATGGAAATAACCGTGTATTTTGCCGAAAGAAATACTGCCATTGATAAAAAGATGTTGCTGAGAGTTTAGGTTGTATAAAAAATAAAACTCTATGTTTCGAAACGTGAGGATGTGTATTAATTATCTTTAATGTTATTTAAATAATGCGATTCTGTTTATAAGTGACATAAGTAGCGTTTTACAAATTCAAAGAAAGGAATTAAACTTGACAAAAGTAAAATGAAATACTATAAAACTGTATAATTAATGTTTCTCTTAATGAAAAGAATAATTTTGCTGAAGTACTTAAAAATTTAGCTAAACACTAATCTAAAAATAATTTTTGTTGGATTATGAAAATAATTATGTAGGACGATCAAACTGATGGCTAGAATGTCGAAATTTTTTGCAGTATTGTGTTTATTATGCTTGAAATTTATACGTAATTATTTTGATGATCTAACAAAGTTATTTTCAGATTTGGATCATAGCTTTTAAAAAAATTTTAGATACTTCAGCAAAACCATTCTTTCTGTGCGTAAATTTACAATAATAAATATAAAAAAGTTTAATTATTCATTAAAAAATTATATAAAAGTATAGTTTCAAAAATAAAATTTACATGCTTCTTGTAATTTATTGTTTTTTAATCAAATGTCAAACTTATATGAAAACTAACAATTGTTGGTAAAATATAGTTGTATTAATATTAGATATAAGCATTAATATTAGAGTTTTTAACGTAAAAAAGTGAGTGATTTATACATCGTTATGAATTTAGAAAAAGTATTGGATAAGAATAGTTTGATGAAACTTTTTCTCGAAATACTTAATGTGGATAAGGTTAGTTGATGGAAGTGCTAACCTGACTGACGGACCGATTTGCAGAATATTGACACTTTAACACTCGCGCGATATCGCTTACCGGCATACTAACAAACAATCTTTATGTTTCCGTGAATGAAGAATTTACACGACGAAAATCTCGAAAATAAATTTAGAGCTGTACATTGTTAGGATACGTTTGTTCACTGACATTGTTAATTGGAGAATATGTTCGAACACATAAACGTAGTAAAACGTATATTACGCCGTATGTATTATAAAACATGCAATTAAAGATAAGGTATGGCCTTCGAATAAATTTTCCACTATCATAGAAAACGTTTCAAGTGGTTTTGTCGATTTACACAAAACTATGTAACGCAAGCGATAATCGTTTGTCAGCTAAAAAAAATGCAATTGTTTGTATAGTTTACTGCGACGAGAACCACCTCAAGATTGAAAATACTTCTTCATGATTCAATTCATTGCTCAATTTTTAGTTCATTGCTCAAGTTAAAGTTGGATTTTCGCTGAACACAACTTAATGTATTTCGAATCTCATCTCAATTATTATCGAGAGTATTTGAAATCGATATGATATATCTGTTTCGACATCGACAGCAATAATTTTTATATCTTAGTGAGAATTAACAATTATAAATATAAAATACATTTTTCTGAATTGCAATATCAAGAAATTAAAACCTTACAATTAGGAAAACCTTGATAAAATTATGTGTATTATATTTTTGTATATTATTTTTATGTAATATTCCATTATTATCTTCTTTATCTTTAGTATTACATATAATATTCTAATTCTAAACTTTTCTCTTACATCAGGATTATTATAGAAGCCTTTACAATGTCTATAAAATACCATCCTTCTGATCACATGCAACGTTGCATGCCGTTGGCAAATGCAACGTTAAACAGAAATAAGAAAGCGGAGCAGCCAAAGGATTTAAAACCGGAAATTAACTGGCGATACGTGACGTCCTTGCACTTGAAATCTTAGTGGCAAAACAGTCAGCGTTTTAATCGCATTATCATCAAATAACGTTAGAATGAGGGATGATAACGATTATCTTCGAAGACAATACTGTGTGATAAAAGTTCGATTCCATCAATGTAAGATTAATTTTAATCTTACATTGGTGTGTGTGTGTGTGTGTTTATCTTTTTCTATTTCTTAGAACTAAAAAACGGATAAAGAACAAATTGTACCGAGATTAAAATTAATCTTATGTCGGTGGAACCGAATCTAAGAAAAAATCATGCTTATGTTTGACCATTTAATTTTGCATGAAATTAATCAAATTAGAATTTTATAGAATCGTTATAAGATCTTGCCACATTGAGATCATTCGTTGTCATTTTTCGCGGCTCAAATATATTATAGCGGATTAATCCTTTCTTCTTCCGTTTATTTATTCATCGGTACATCTATCGATCAGTCTCGTGTCTGGAGAACAGGTAAATTCGTCTGCCGCCTACTGTGATAATATAACCCATGACTAGCTTTCGGAGAACGCGTTTTTTTCGGCGGCCGCAGTTTGGCGACAGAGAAAGAGAAAGTATATGATCAAACGAGAGCGCGTTTGCCTCTCTTTTGTCGCTCATGTCGAGACTTTTCTGAAGTCCTTCCAGCCGAACGTTCACGACGCCCGTAATTTCGCCCGGCTTGTTCTTTTCTTTTTCGTTTTATTTTCTCAACAGGCTCGGATAATCCAGCGAGCGCCTAATGCGGCGCGCACATAACGCTGTTATACGCGCTCACGCGTGCAACGATTTTTCGGGGCTCTTACCCTCATACGGGGGTGGCGGGCACCTTGTCACGCTTTTACACCGATCGTGATTTAATCGCCCATCATGTTAGCGAGCGTAATGTTCTCTGATGAATATCCGAAAATTCGTCGTTTACATATGGCTTTAATAGATACCTATGCAATTCGAAATTCCAAAAAATATATTACCGTTTCTTTTACGCATATTTTAAGAGAATTAAGTCGTCTTATTGGTTATTTATCAAATAAATTATTTTTCTAACTGTCTTTATATATACAGATTTAAAAATCCTTTCCCTTTACAGTTAAACAGTAATGTACTTTAAATCAGTAGACTTCAAAAACAAAAAAGTTGGAAAATTACAATTTTGTTATCGGAGCTTCTGGCATCAATTCGCGTAACAATATATTCTATATACAAGTTTTATACTTTATATATATATATATATATATATAGCAATTTTGGTTTGAGCTACGCATGAACAATGTTGAGTTCTAAAAATTAAGTTTAGATATCTAATATGAAAGATTAATTAATTAGAAAATTCATACTTATGTGTGTGTGCGATATTGATGCAGTGTGTAGTGATGTGTCAATAATACGTAAATCGTACACGGAGAGAATTTTTTCTTAGAGTTTACCCTGAAAATATGATAGTTGTGGAACAACATTGTACTTCGAAGAATTTTAATGTAAATCTCTCATTCATTAATAAAACTATAATAAAGTAAAATAAAATAAGTTTGATTAATTTTACTGAAGTGCATGATAAAAATCTTTAAAATATTGTATTGTACCAATGTATGTAATTCTATTGAATCAAACGACTAGGCTGTGGATTACCAAAATACAAATTACTTCTTTAGTAATTCCTTAAATTGTAAAACGGTTTTTACAGTTGACTTTTGAAATTGCAAATAGTAAACAAGAATATGTACCACGAATTATAAACTTCCAATGTAAATAAGTATGAGAATAGTTCCAATGTAAATAAGTGAGAGACATGTTGAATTGGTCGGGAGAGACTAGTTTTAGAAAGTCGTAGGTGTGTAGATCTACGCTTCGGGAGAGGATTTCTACTAGTAGGAATAGAATAAAGGCAATATTCGTGACTTAAAGTTGTATGTTGCTTCGCATACAATTATAGTCGTTAAAAGCTGAAATTATATTGAAGCGTTGTGTAATACTTGAAACAAGATATTCGCAATAGTAAGCATATTAATGCACACACGGCTACGATTTAATCAAAACGCATTGTGCGATGTAACTGTGATTGCATTTGTTAATTACGAGTTAGAAACGCGCACGGACAATATGGACAATATTCGAGTTGCAATTTAATCTCGTAAATTGCGTTCGCATTGTTTAATACATACCATAACATTTGATTTTCATTAATCAATATCAGTTTTCAAATGCCACTCTTTTCGCAAAGTAAATTATATTTCGCGCATATATGCTATAAATGAGCCAATTGTAGACTGTGTAATATAAAGCGATGTAATAAATTGATCCCTCCGCGCCAAGAGAGAGATTGCGGACTCAATATTGATACAAAAGGTACTGATATACCTAAATACAGAGGAGCTCGCAACAAGTATATTGAAAGCTGATACGTTGGAGGATCTTCTATCACGAACATATTCTAAGCATTCTGACCAAGCGATTACTACATATGTATACTGCTTTGATTTCTGGATCAGTGAGCCAACTGAGATCTGTTTCGTCTGTTGAAGCTATAATATCCGAAGGATTCTGTACTCACGTAGGAGAATTTCCATCCGATAGACCACGCATATCGCAAACAATGCGTGCTACACACTGTGAGAATTTTTTAAACGGCTTGTGTAATAGTTGCTATTATAGCCGAGACGAATACGAGTTACGTTTTAAACATGAGCTTTGTTATGTATATTACTTATGACGACTTTGAGAAGTTTTTACATTCTTATTTGAGAATATTAAGAATAGTTCAAGCAAGCGAAATAAATTAAAATAAAAAAAAAGATAAAAATTCGAGATAGAGATACGATTATTAATTCGATAAGATTTCATTGAAGTTACTTGTTATTAATTGTAGAACAAGATTTTATCTCATTTATATCCTTTAGATTTAATCGAATATAAGGAAAATGTCTACATGAGGTGACAAGATATAATTCACAAATAATTGGAATACACTCACTAACGGCAATTTTGCAGTTAACTTCGTTAATGGGTGCATTACAGCTGTTTGTAAATTATGTCTTGTCACCTTTTAAATGTATTATTTGTGCACCAACAATAGCAAAGGCTCACGTACGCATTTTAATTATATTTGATTTATTCTTGAAACAACAAAATCACTGTTAAATCACTGTCAAATTTAATCTAATTTAAGTCGCCACTTCTCTTACTCAATATATCGTTACTTTACTAAAACAATGGATAAATTTGACACTACATGGTGTCAAATTGACAAGACTGTAGTGTCAAATTTATTCATTGTTTTTTAGTATAAAGTACATGACATAGGAGCAGTGGTGACTTAAATTAAATTAAATTTGACACTATAAGTTTAATAATGTATTTTTATTTTTATATTAACCTGAGATTAAATTCATTGAATATTTTGATTTTGAAGGTATATAGGTAGGTACAAGTACTAATCTTTTTTTATCGATTGAAATCTCTAATCTATGTCATTATTATTTTAATCTAAAAATTTTTAATCTATATTTGGAAAATAGTAACAAAGCTTATTGTGCATCTCTAATACACTAAAAGTGAGAGATCATCGCAATATTGATCGGCATCGCAACTGCAACGCGACTGAACGAGCTGTTTGCAAATAGCGTTTCTGCATTTCTATTTTCTCGTCCTCCTTCTGACATCAGAGCGAAATCTCAATCCTCGTGGGCAATTAAAACTTTCGCCCAAGTTCGGTTTCATCCAAACTGTCCTCGGTTTTAAGTGAGCGCGAAACGCGAGCAGAAGAGGGACAGCGCATAGAGAAATATCTTTTTCTGAGTGTTATCACGCGCGATGCAATGCGACGCATAAATTTTCCATGATCGCTCCTTAAATGTGCGATTTCAACGTACATCATGTGACTTTTTAGACAGCGCGATCAGCGCTTTACGAAACATGCACTGCTTGTGACTTTCGATCCGACGGAATTCGACTCTCTTCAATTATTTTTAATTTTAAAGACACGATGTAAAAATATCTTCGATACTTCAATATTTCTCTTTTCTTAACTTGACTTTTAATTTAATGTAACAACATAAATGTTAATAATTTAATTATTTATTAATCTTTATAATATTATTAAATAAAAAATGTAAAAATAAATAAATATATTTATAGGTTCTATTAATTCTTCAAAAGTTGCTGTCTCTCATATAATAAATATAACATTTATAATTATGATATTTCAATAAATATAATATTTATAATTAAATTACTCTAAAAACACATGCCACGCTATTAGAGAAATATTAAATTTAATTATAAATATTATATTATATTTGTGTGTTGTTATATGAGAGACATATATGACAGCAACTTTCGAGAAATAACAAAATCTATACATATTTTTAATTTATTTATCTTTATATTTTTTATTTATTTACTGCAAAAAGAGTATCAATATTACGCAGTATATCGCTATCGTTCCTAATAATTACGGAAAAAAAACCTTTTACCACAGAGAATCGATAAAAATCATTATAAAAACAATAAATAAGTAAATACAACAGATCGTTATAGTATTTTTGTTCAGTGTGTATGCACTTTCCATCAACGTCTAGTTAATATCGAAGATAGAATAGACATTCGCAATGGTGTATTATTTCGTATTTCGACATTTCCCAGAAGCACCAGCGGATAGCCGTGCGAATATAACTCATCACGGAAATGAATTCGCGGTACAACACGCGGTGGATTATTGCACGGAGGTAATTTCACCAGTGAGTAAAATGAGAAGCGTACAAAAGCGTATTCGTGTTGAATGCTAGAAAACACGTTGCAGCATCAATTGCATTGCGTCTGTATAATACCCTGCTTTTAGCTCTCTTGTCAAAGAACGTTATTCAGATAGTCTTATTAATGTGCGCATTTTATTACTGTTATTGGGCGATTCTTGTTTATTGCGAGAAAGCGCGTGCGATGCAGCTTCATAAGGGAAATATGTATATAACACTACGGATGTGCAGGTTTATTTCGATTAAAATCTTATGTTTCCGCATGTTCACTTCGCGAGAAGTAAAATCTGAATGTGCACTTTAAATGTCAACGCAACATAAATCTATTTCTATAATATGCATTACAAGAATTAAAAAAAATAATAAAAATAAAAATATCAATAAAAATAAAAAAAAATTTTTTAATGAAAAAATAACTGAAAATAAAAATCTGTTGTTATAATTTCTTCGCTGAATATAAATTTTGAAAACAATTTGCGTTATAAATACCTGTCATTAAATTAGTTAAAAATTAAAAAGGTTACTATTAATACGCCGCGCGCGCACGCGCGTTTTCCATCTATCTCTTACAGTTGTGTATATCATTAAGAATATGTCGTAAGATTCACGTTATCGCGAACATTCCTGATATCGACAGATACAAATATTGCCAGGTACGAACGAAGGGCCAATGGTGCTGCGGAGAACACGAAGAGAACCAGGATAAATGTTGCGGTAGGACGAGAGAGGAAGAGCGAGAGAGAAGCAGAGAGAGAAGAAAGGAAGGAGAGTGGAGGTTGCGGTAGGACTTCGGGACCTGTTGCGCAAGAAGAGAAAGCACTCTCGATCGTCACGAAGCAAATAACCCGGAGAACGAGCGCGCCGAAGCTGAGCATATCATAGACGTCTTCCACACTGAAAGAAAAGGTTGGTTGCTGCAGCAAATTAGATGGTAAAATATGGCATAGCATTTTTAATTGGCTGCAACAGTCAATTTTTGGTTGCGTTAGCCAATCGAAATCCTATACTGACATTGCGGATAGGCTAACGCAACCAAAAATTGGC
>NW_017256147.1:443945-550692 GCF_001594055.1 Mycetomoellerius zeteki
CAGCCAATCTTTTTTTTTCAGTGCACGATATATGCGTATTTCACTAAATAAGACTAAATAACACTAAATAATACTGAAAACTAATCCAGTATCGAAGAACAATGCCCGTGTCATTTTTGCATTAAGTTGTTTCGCAAAATTTTTTAAATATTTACACAAATATTTCGCGAAAGATGAAAGAGACTAATTGTACACTGAAAAAAAAGATTGGCTGAATTGACTGATGCAGCCAATTAAAAATGCTATGCCATATTTTACCATCTAATTTGCTGCAGCAGCCAATCTTTTTTTTCAGTGTAAGATATTATATTTATCGTTTTGAATACGTCTTGTTCAATGATATATGGAAAACGACGATATGTGTTCAATGATATATGAATAAAAACATGTTTCAAAAAATATAAGTTTAATATTTTTACAGGCTAAAACGATGCATATATAGTGAATAAATGACTAAAGATTAAACTTACGTCAATGTGTTTACCTTGTACTTTATACATAGGAATAAAATTTTTACGTACTTTTTTTAGCATGTGCAGTTCATGCATTTTGAAAAATGAATAACTCGCAACTACATATGTAGGTATGTGTATGTTAAACATGTAACTATGTGAAAAGATATGTGCATTTATACTTTGCAATGATCTTCGCTCAACAGTCTTGTATAATTCCAAGGCAATACTTATAATTGTAAAAAAATTTATGTACTACTTATGCATTACTTATAAAAAAAAACACCCTCTTCTCTTGCATCTTACATAATTTTATAGTCGAATACGTAAAATAAGTATTGTCGAACAAAGTTCGAGAACGAGTATTCCTGACAAATGTTAATGGTTGACAACTTCCAAATGTACTGGCACGTTCTAATTACAGTCTGTGTACTCTGCGTGTTAACTTTGGCGAGTGCAAATTCTACGATCGACTTTATGCAATCCTACAATGATATAGATAAAATTAAGTCACGTGCATATGCAAGCACATGCAAACGGATGCGCGCTCGCAAGTGCCGCGCAAAAAGAAGCGCAACACGGTTGCAAGGTTATTTTAAGATGCAAATTACGAGCGGTTAAAAACAAGCGAACGTTGTGTCATTAAGATATCGAAGAGTATGCAAAACGACCCGATGCGTAATTGTCCATTAGACATTGTCGCAAGGCGAAGATTATGCCTTATCTGCACCGGAAGACCGAGAAACAGCGAGAAGTAGACAAATATATGCAGGAAGTAGATAAATATATCTCGTTTAATACAAAAAAAGCATGTTCTTTTTATTTTACCTTCGTAACCAATTATGCCGCATATGATTTCACATTTCTGTCTAAAGAGATCATTATTTTTCTCACGATTTCTACATGAATGATAGATTAATTAATTTCCGAGAAAAAGAATCCTGTACGATAAACATAACAACAAAAATATATTTTATACTTTTGAGTGACAATTTTCTTTTTGTACGTAGTTGTAGTTTTCTTACTTTGTCACGTGAGGATGACAGATATAACGTATTCATTATTTTTTTTATTGTCGGAAAAGTTTCCGTAAACGCGAGAATGACGCAATTGAGAGTCTGCTGAACGTAACTAAGAACGTAATGTCCTAGGTAAGGACAGCATAATCACACGATCATAGCGAGAACGTAACCGAGTTCGTCGTTGAACCACGCCGCTTGTGAGCGCCCAGCCCACTGAGAGTTTGATTCCCACAGCAGCGTCTCTTGAGAGGAAAAATCTTCGATAAAATTCCTCTACCAAAGATTATTATTTATTTATATTTCCTCAAGAAATCTTTTTTAACACGTATTACAAATATACCTACACGATAGGGAATTGATGATAAAAATGATATTACGATATCGCGCTAGATAAAAATGTGCGCAATCAATTATAAATTATCTCTGTAAGATATTAAGCTCTATAATCTATTCATTTTTAAATCTTTCTCTCTTAAGAAAATTTATATAAAATTTATTTAGAAAATTTAGAAAATATTTATAATTAATTTAATCAGGTTCAATTTTTTAATCTCTCATTGAAATAAAAATCCATCTTTTGCATTAAAAAATATAAAAATTGAAATTATTGTTAGTATCAATTTGTACTTACGTAATATATGGAAGACTTAATTCCGATAAATATGTAAAGATAGGTACTTATAATATATATTATGTATAAAAATTCGAAATGCATGCTATTGTATCGCGGAAGAATAAAGCATATTCTGAAAAGTATATTAAATCGTAAGCAATTCTCTTAATTGCACATCGAGACTACAGTTTCAAAGAACTTGGTTCAAACACGTCATCTGAAAATACTACAACTGCATTCGTATTTCGCGTTCTCGTTCGCGTGTATGCGCTTGGTAATAAGTGACAATTTTCCGATTGACGACGATGACGACGACTATTAAGGTCACGACGAAGTATACGAGAGCGAAAAAAAAAGGAAAGAAAAGAGGGGACTACATTTCCGTCGCGTGAAGTTAAGTCCGATTTAATTTATACAACACAATGCTCTTTGAAACGCACTTGCATACGTAATAAATGCTGCCCGATGGAATCGTTTCTTTCGATCCGATATATATACATATATATATATCTATATATTTGAAAGCGTTATTACGTATATTATGACGCTAAACTCAAATGCGCTATTCGTCGCGGCGCATTTTCGCGGAGATACTTGGCGAACTAAAATACGAAACGCTGACACAACGAGACTGAAAATAATGCAGCGGCCTTGTGGAGGTCTCGATCGCGACCTTGCACAACTTCTCTGCCGCGGAATAACAGCGATCGCTATAGTAAATATAGCAGTTAACGTTTTACTGCCAGATAATCGAAAGTATTAAAAATGCTAAACCATAGCTTGACCATGTATTTATCGTTAAAGTTCTATTTATGTTTTACATTTACAACATATGCGATCATCATGTTACAAAATGACAAAATTAGAATTCAAAATTAGATAGCTATATCTAGAAATGCAAATACGACTGTTAGTTACCGATATAGTAACTAGAGAGATTTAAAAGAATGCTATAAAAATACTATAATGTACTTTAAATAAAATTTTAGAAAATATTTAAATATATAAGTGGTTTCTTAAATAAAACTCGTCATTATTTAACCGAATTAGTGACTTTATATAACATGTAACATACAAATATATATATATGTATATATATGCATACACATATAATTGACATCAAAATTAAATTTAGATTTATATAAAGAATAGAATAATTATTATGCCAAAAATTTTTGTGCCAACGTGTGAAATAACGAAAATACTTCGTTGTTTTCCAAGATCTAACTTTACCAGTAAAAGCAGCTCCGTGCTCTGCAGAATAGAATTACGCAATTACGGACCTTGTCGACGCACCATGATACTTTGAGCAGTGGTTAAGTAATGAGTTTACGTTGCCTAAGGTCTAAGTACAAAGCCGAGATTGAGATGTTCGCCCTAGTGATATTTGAAGCGCAGTTGCGAGAAAGCAGACGCGCCCACACTAATGATGTCGAACATATCAAAGTATTATAAAATGTATTATAAAAACTCTCTACCATCGATATAATATACTTACATGTATTTGTATCGACATGAAATAAGTTTTCCAAGATCTAACTCAAACAAATTACGTGCATATGCAACGCGGAAAAATCATCTTGAATAGATTGAAAAAATAGAAGATTGAGAGATGTCCCTGGTCCATAAGTCGAAATCAAGTTAATATCGATCGATTTTTCAGACTGTTTGATTTAATATCGACTTCATTTTCTATTCTTCGAAGAAGATCAATAAAACATCTAGTAGATATCAAACTATTTCCTAAAAATCAATCGATTTCAAATCAACTTGTAAACCCGAGATACGTTCAACAAAATCATAATCATCTTGAAATATCTTTTTTTTTTAATAAAATGTATTATAAAAATTTTATCATCAAAATATGTTATATGTTTGCACCAACATGATATAAAAAGTTTTCTTTCTTTTAAGAACCTCAAGCCAATTACGTGCACACGCAGTATGGAAAATCTGATCTTTAACAGAAGAAATGAAAGACTGAATAAGGTACGTTAAAATAAAATATAATCGCAAAATATCATCTTTTTCGAAATGTTCAAAAATAAATAAAATTCCAATTACAATGTCAAGACGAATAGTATTATATCAAAAATATATGTATTTAAAACAATTTTAAAAAGATATTGTCCAACTGTTTTAATTTGTGATGTTTTGTTACTGCAGTTTTTCGAATTTTCCACTTTATAGTTTTATTTACCATTTAATTAATTCTAAAACAACGATTTTTTATGCATACGTGTTATAAAATGTATTGTATTATGCTCTATTATCATATTGTTATCTTTCTAAACTTTTTTCGAAATACATGATTTGATTCCTCCGTTTTTGCAGGATTAAGCGCTTTTTTTGTTATTTGATTCGTCCTCGACCGTGCAGGAATGATTGCGGATTGACAAAAATAGTGCGTGATGGTATTCAGCAAATATTCACTTGAGCCTCAAGAAATTATATTCAAGGTCATTCGCATCAAATCAACGGATTATAACGTATGATGTGAATTAAGTTCGACAGGATTAAGGAAAGCGTAACTTCCTGAATTGAAATTACGTTTTCTTTTTTCTTCTCGTCGTTAAAATGAGATACAAAATGCTGAACGAACACGATATCACGATCATGGTAATTGTAACGCGAAAATTAATACAACTTATTAAAAATATTATTATGTACATATTCTAAAATAAAATTAATGTTAAAGTAATACAATAAATTTATGTTATGTGTATGCTATTCATTTATATAATTTGTTTTGATCTTTTAATCATTCGAAATATAATTCGCTGATGATACTTTGCACTTTACGAGATTACAATTATTATAACATCGTGTTACGTTTATTAAACCATCCTTGACGATATGAAATTTATATTCAATCGTTGAACAAGCGAAACGGAAATTATTAGTCTCTATGTTCTCTCGAGGTTCCGCAAGTAATTAATTAAATAAATTAACATACGTTGGAAAATACTCGGTAAAAGGAGGACATAACTCGCGAATAAACCCGTTCCTACTACGTTTACTATTATGCATAACTATGTTCGTTTACTATTGATTAAAATCAAGAAAATCTTACATAACTAATGGCTAAAGCGATATATGAATATCGCTTCTCTCTCTCTCTTACGAATCTGCTATATTTTCTATTATACTATATCCTTCATACTATTATTAAATATACATATATATTATACAAAAGTCTTTCAATTATATAATTTCAAGCTCAATACGAAATTACGAATAGAAAAAGAATGATTGTTTTAATATGAACGTTATTGATGAAATTGTCTATTTATATAATAATTTCTATTTAAATAATAATTAAAAAATACATATATGATTGTGAGACAAATTTAGTTCTTATTTAAATAAAACAAGAAATAAATTAAAAATTTTCAGTTGTTTTGTTTGAACTTTTAAAAAGTAAGAAAAATAAGTCGGGGATATTTTTCTCAGCCTTAGAAAAATATGAAAGACTTTAGGAAATACGGTTTACATGTTCTACACAGAATAAGAACTCGCTTGAGGTTGGCAAGTTTCTTTAATCCTTTAATGCAGCGTCAAATTAAAAAGATCAAGGTAGAACTAATTAAACTAACACGAAATATCTGAAATATTTTCTTCGTTATGTGATAATTGTGTTTCTCATATTGATAAGAAAAGGAAATTTTTACCTTCTCGCGTAATACTTAAAAAAAAACGTGAAAATCGCATAAAGTCCACAAGTTATTTCAAAATAATTATTTTTTTAATATAAATGCTATATTATAAAGCACTACTAAATTGATTTTCTCTCAATCCGAATATATTTAAAAATAATTTTTTAAGTCAATTTTTTGTAAATGTAAAAGAAACAAGATATTAAGCTACCAAAAGACATTCTTCATTGCTATAATCTTTAAATGTCGATCGCGAGAGCTTGCAGACACAAATAAGCTTCTTCCTCGAAGTAAATGTACTTATGCGATGATCGAACACGATGTGAGGTACGTGAGTGGCGTAACTTAGCGCGGAACACCAATTCATACTCAGTCCATTTAGAAGGCGACGATTGGTCTCGTGTGTCATGAAAATGATGTGTGATTACATGCCCAATCGTGCATTACCCTCTTCTGCCGAATGCACGCAAGATAGAAAGAATGTATGTACAGGAACTGAACGAAACAATTGAAAAAAATCAATCTTTGTTAGTTAAATCAAAATCAATTTCATCCAATATATTATTTTCCCGAAAAATCGATATTTATATTCAAAATCAGAAAAAAAGAGAGAAGCACGAAAAAACAATCATAACTTTTCGATGGTTACATAACGTAACATAGAGCTTGTACACATAAGTCGTTTTGCTAAATTCTCAGATTTTTATAACACAGGATTTATTTTCTGCTGTATTATCTAATTATCTAAATATCAGCTAATTTTATATATAGATTTAACACTCCTTTATTATTGATTCTATAATTTAGTATCATTCTTTTCTTATAGCGAATTCGGTTGTACACTGATTTAAGCCATATAAAAATAAAATGCAAATATTCCGAATTATAAAATACAGATTTTACTTAACAGCTTAATAAAATGTATTGAGGATTTCATGGCTTAATCCATTTTTATATTTATATTAAACACACACACATACATTTTTACATCAATTTGTGTACAACGACTTTAATGTACATCAATGCGCATTAAGTGCATCCAATTCGCTATTAGAAAAGACTTGATAAATTTTTATTGTACACAGTAAAAAAATTTGTGCATTTGTGTTGGAAACGGTCCACTCACGTTTATGTTAACAGTTTGTGTTGAATTTTTTATCATATTCGAGTTAATTTAACATAATGTGATTATGTTATTTAAAGATTTTTTGTGAAATTGATATTCAATGTTTCTTAGTGTCAAAATGACATAATTTATGAGTAAATGAACGAGTAATATAAAAATAATGCGTTTTAAAACATAAATTCTAAGACAAATGAATAAAATGTGTTAATTTAACATATCATAAATGTTAATTTTCTAAAAAAAAAATGTGTTCCTACGGTTTACAATCGATATTATCTTTCTTTATATTTATTCTCTTACATAATATTTGTGTTACCTTCTAACATATTCATCTTATATAAAATTAACTCAAAAATTTGAGTGGACCGTTTGGGACATGCGATTTATGTTAAATTCAACACATTTTTTCCAACTGTGTAGTTCTTAATTTCTAGCATAGAATTTTGACAATTTCTAGCATCAAATTTAGATAATTAAAATTACTTAAAAAGTTTTTGTTACTGCTAGATATAAGTATAACTTCTTACTGCGAAGTAAGCATTTTGACCATCTATATTAAGTATAATATAATGCATGATACATTGAAACTGGATGAAAGAGATTATTTTACTTCACAGTTAGCAAGAATTTGACACCTACAGCGCGCCTTTTTAAACACGTAGAAACCGCAGTTCTCTTCAGCCTTCACATCTGAATACGACTACGGCCATGGTTTGAAGGTCTCTACAGGTAATTTTGGTGAGCTCGAACCGACCAGCGAGGCTTAGGCAAAGGTACAAATAGGTTTAGACAATATGCGTATGAATGAACCGCAAATGAGAGGTGGTCAGCAAACAAGACAACTGTTCAAAATCTCCTTGTTCCGAAAGCTATTCAATTAATTTCGTTAATTACATTAACCCTTTCGCCCCAGCCATCACCGATTATGAACATATTTTTTGAACTATGATTTAAATTACTAAAAGGCCATAAACAAAGAATTCTCCATCATATTTCTCATGTTTATATTCGAGAATCTTGTTTAAAAAATACATATTTTTACATTGACATATTGGAATTAATAAATAAACAATTTAGACAGTTTCAAATAATAGTTTATTTTGCCCGGCCCTGTATTCATGCGACAACAATAAATGAATAATTCGTCATTACTGATTATTTACAACTACGTAAGTCAGATATCTTAACGCTGTTACTTGTTTACTGTAGCAATCTGATAAAACTTGCGTGTTTTCGAGACAGTTATATAAATCGATATTTTAGAATGGGAACGACCAACTACAGTACAGAGATAAAAGAGATATTTGATGTTTGTCTCACACAATGTCTCGACTTGCACTTTTTGATTTACGGAACCACATCAAACGTTCTTATTTCAGAGTACTGATATAAAGAATTATTTTCTTTTTAAATACAATACAGGCCCTAGGCAATATGGAAACAACAAATATAAAAAATATAGTTACTGTAGAAAAGAAATCACGCGTACATTTTTCAGCTCTTTGGAAAAATATTTCTTTCTTAGAAACATCAAATATCTTTTGTATTCTTTAGATCAGCATAACCTGCGGCTGCGATCCGCCCATGAATTTTTACGATCCACCGGATCATATATAGATGAAAATATAAAATAATATTTTCTATTTTATGCAAACAAAATAAACAATATATGCGACTAACAAAATTTTATGTATTTCTGAAAATAATCCTCTGAAAATAACTCTTAAAGAAAATTGCATATCACTGCTTTAGATAACAATCAGATACAACATTCCTTTTTTTTCCAGTCTAATCCGATTACGAAACATCAAAGATAACATTAATTTCGAGCTTGATGCTGGTATATTTGTGACAATTGAAATAGTAAGCTTCTAACGGATACTTATACATCTTACACTTGTGCAGATGTTACGTAACGAGCGGAGAAATGAACATGCAAGATCGCATCAAACCTTGCCAGAGTGAAAATATATCTTCAGCTTCCGAGTTAAATTCAATTCAAGAATCGTGTCTTACAAAATATTAGAGAAGACCTCTGTTTTCGGTTCATCGGTTATCAAACACATGATGGAAAGATTATATATATTATATGCAAATACCCGATATTTTCGAGGTCAGATGTCCAATTCGAATACGTTAAAAGAATCGCACTAAATCCGATTCGATTATTAGATAATTTCGTAGCAGTTAAAAGTTTTCAGTTATGACAAACTTACGAAAATTAGATAAGAGTCTTTATTCTTCCGCACGATCGTGAAGTAGATAATGTTGTTAATACTTCATTAAGTGTGGTAATTTAAGTTTTTTGTGTTGTTCATGCCGTAATTAAACTTGTCAAATTGAAATTGATAAGAAAATTCAAATATGGTTCGACTTTGCAAGAGCAAAATAAGGATTTGCAATAACAAACTTTTGTTTCAATAACTGTAATATGTATATATAAAGCAGCGAACAATGGATTATGCAGCAATGTTTTACATTTATTAGATCGATTTCACGGGATCGATAGGTGGGACGAACAAAGTAGGTAAGGTACAGGCGATCATACATGAACATTGCAATCGATATTATTTTCAACGTAAGTTGGGAATACAGGTAAGGTAAATGCGTATGCAGGAAGACACAGATTTGCAAACCAAAAAAACCTCAAAGTATGATTTGCAAATATCAACCAGTACGACAGGAATAGTGATCAGAAATAAATTACAGATAAGTATATGTGAATTATATGTACTGACTTTGTTAACTCTTTGTAACTTATGAAAAAAATACGAAAATTGTTTAAGCAATGGCCAATAAGAGTAGGCGACAGGGAACTATAATTATCTCGTCAAAGATATTAAAGTCAATATTTTCATTTATATTAAATAATCAAAATATCATTTCAATAATTTTAATAAATAATATTTTAACTTATTTACTGAAAAATAATTAATTTTAACAATCGAAGGAGAAATATTAATATTTATATTTATTCAAAACCAATTTAAATACATGGAAAGAATGGTTTTGTGGAAGTATTTAAAAATTTAGCTACAGGTCTGAAAATAAATTTTGTTAGAGACTATCAAAATAAGTATGTAGGACGCTCAAAGTGATTGACAGATTTTGTGCAGCACTGCTCATTATGTTTCAGTTTTTTTACATTATTTTGATGATCCAATAAAATTATTTTCAGATCTGTGTCTACTTAAATTTTTAGATACTTTAGATAAATCGTTCTTTACGTAGTAATGGTATATGAATTATTAATTAATAACGGTAAATTAAGATTTGCAGAATCTTCGAAATGTTAGAGCTATATTACAAAATTTTCTATTCTGCTTTCTGTAGCAGATATTTCTAATATATAGATAATCATTGAATTATGCAATTCCGTTATGCACTATTAATTTTTATTAGTACTTTGTTCATCCTTTATCAAGTTAAATTCTTTCTTAAAACACACAATGACTAATTATTACATAAATCACCTACATATGCTCATATAATTGTCAAATATAATACTAGTATAAGATTATATATCCTTTGCTCTTTTGGGTCTACACGAGGTTTCTCTTGGGAGCATGCAAACGAGACAGGTTATCATTAATGTTATTATGTCGTTCCTTATAAAGGTCGTCGAGTTGAATTAATTCGCCATGCAAATCAAGCTGTGTGGATTCAAAACCATACAGAACCATGTCGCGTTTGTCTTTATGCGATAAATCGCTCGTCTCGTTTGACGTAAAATTCGATCGAGAAAGCGGACGAGCACGGTCGTTCGTTAGACTTCCATGAAGTGTACTTTAATACGAATACTTGACTGTCAATGATGTAAAAACTCATCGATTATCTCGAATTTTATTCGTCGATGGTATATCAATCTTCTGACATGACTTAAGAGCTTATATAATCAAAATATTAAAAAAATACATTTTTGTTACATTCTGGATTAAAAAATATATTTTTTTTTATATAATTTACTATTTCTATAATTTTCTTCGGTTATACGAAACATAAATTTTATGAATATGCAAATAAGTAACTACATTTATGTATGAAGTAAATTAAAAATTTCAAAATAAAATATATCATAAATATTTGTGGCAATATGTAGTATTTTTACATTTTTAAAGTTGCTAACACTTTTTTTTACTTGAATCTCATAATTCTCAGATAGGTGACGTTTTCTGATAAAATTTTTAACTTTTTTTTTACAGTTTCAGAAGATAAGATGTAAGTCACACCTAAACTAGAATGAAAAAACTTAGTCGGACATTTTAAATAGTCGTAAAGAAGATAAAAACTTTAACTTTGAATATTATTCATATTTTTTCGGTTTTACTTAATGTTCAAACTAAAACAAAGAGTAAAGATTAGATAATTTCGAAAATAATAAAATCTTCACACAATACAATCTTCTTTGCACATTAATCACGTAGTTTTGTTTTCAATAGTCGTCAGTTTTTACAGTAGTTTGATAATGTTTCACGTGTGACACGTGAGTTCCAATACTTTCAACGCTATTTGTTCTTAAATTCATTATTTTTCCGAAGGTAGCTATACGCAATAAATATGTTACCATTTACGAGTCAAACTGTCATGAATAGTGTAGGATAAATTATAAACTTTTGAATAATATCAGACACCAGTACATAATATAACACGTTTTAAACAAAGTATCTTTTAAGATTGTGATGTGAATACCTACACAACAACTAGGTAATGAAAGCTTTAAACGGTTGAGCTGGATTTTTAATGCTTAAATAATCCGGTATAAATTTATATATCTATCCAATTCTGCAAACTGCAAGCCGAATTTAATTTTCAATCGTGAAACGTAATCCTAACAGAACTAAAATAGTATTATAATATTACAAATTAAGATAACAAACAATTTAATAATATTGATGCTTATAAGCATCTTATTTGTTAGAAGGATATCATAATCTGATGTTAATAAGCATCTTAAGCCTGTAAATAATTGTATTGCGAGAAATGCTACTCTGAAAAATAATACGCTTTATTTAAAATCTTAAAAATAAAAATCTTTTCAATTATAACAATACTAATTCATTCGTATTGTGTAATAGCTTTAATAAATAACAAGCTTATTAATTCGTATTGTGTAACAGCTTTGATTCTGTTCTACAATGGCTTTAATTCATTTTTTTTATCTTAAACTATAAATTCTTTAATATATTTACAAACGTAATGCAACGTTAAAAAAATAGTTTATATACTGATATACATTATTTATATTTATAGTTAATCATATTATAGTTAATCACTGTTGCGATGCAATAAAAATATTTAAAAATCAATCTCTCAATGCTATCATTTCGTATAATGTAGTTATGGAAACATTGCTCGAATAATATATAATAAAGTTATTGTCAATTAACACTTTTATGAAGTTTCAATTTTACATTCATTGTATTACTTGAGCACGGAAATAGAAAAGAAATAACTACGTATAAAATTATAAAACTAAAAAAAGCAACAAAATTTGTATTCTTTTATTAAATCATTCGCGTTAATTTTTATGTTAAATTTAATTAGACCATAAACATACGCATTGACACACAGTAGGATGGAAGATTGGAAAGGCGGAGGAAGCAATGGTTGTAACAACGTTTGAATGAAAATGCAACCGATCTTGGAAATGCCTCCGTAAAAGTTTTTGGATTTCAACAGAAGATGAGAGACAAGCAACTAATCTTAAAATATAGCAGAATGTAAAGAAAGAGACACGCAAATGTCCGATATTATCGCGCTCATAATGAAAGTAAATTATCACTGAAATAGTTAATCATTAGAGAAAGACAACTATGCATTCATGAATAAATTTATCCACAGTAAAATATTCTTGCACAGCGATGACACATTGGTTATATATATATATATATATACTTAGATAGACCAAAAGCCAAGGTCTTATGTGCCATTAGAATACACAAATGCCGATATGCTATGTCAGATATGTATACAATATTTTATGTGTGCATATAATATGGATAAAAGTTGTTAATATTTTCTACTTTTAAATTTGCGGCGAGTGCGTGTAACTTATACACATATGTTCGCCAACAGAATTTTATAATAATTTTTCTATATCGAGTAATTATGTTGACTTCTTTTCTATAACGTTCTAAATCGAGTTAATTATTATTATTATTAATTATTTATGAGTTGTCATAATAAAATATTATATAAATATCGACTAAGCCTTCTTTTTTACTAAAAATATTAATATAAACGAATTATTGTTTATTAGTATAACAAAATAAAATATATACACATATATGTAATTTTCATTATTTGTAGACACTCAATTTTAAAGAATAAAAACATATTTGTAATTGTTCTCAGAAAAGTTGACATGTTATATATATTCAAACTTTAGGTTCTAGATCGAACAGTTACAATAAATGATAAAGTGTCTCAAGACACTTTCTTAAAGGAAGACTAATTTCAAATTGATCAAATAAATTAACGTCATTAAATTAACGATCTGAGATTCTGAAATATTCTCCATTTGAATACGATTCATAAAGCGAAAGAACACCTCATTATCATTCGCTACATATATGTACGATAAAGCTAAAGGTAAAATGCCAATAAAATTATACTGTTCACTGTTAAATTCATAATATGAAATTGTACCTAATTTGAGTTCATTTCTATAGATCGCCACTGGTCTTACTCAATATATCGTTAATTTAATTAATACAATGGAGTTAAACAATTTAACTCAAGAAACTCGAGAAATTAAATTTGACTCAAATTTAGTTTATTATTTAAATGCATACGTTAACATGGATGTTGTTTCTTTTGAGATTAATCATAGAAATGGATTAATTTACATTTTGACACTCATACAGAAGATTCATTAGAAAATAACAAATGTTATTTAACTCAAAAAATTAATTGTATTATCATTGCTTCTTTGATATCTAACAGAGTTGACTTATGTCTCAGAAAAAAATTAAATTTTTATTAAATTGAGAATGAAAAAATGCTTACTCTCTAAAACTTTACTCTCTATTCTTTCGAGTAGCATCTTATTCCAAAGAGTGAAAATTGAACCAGTCTTGAAAAAGAATTTCAATTTTCAATGTTTAAGAGTGAGATTTACAAAAGTTTGAAGAGTATATTTTATCAAAATCAGGAGACACACGGTAGTTTGCAATAGGAACTGTGATTAGAGATATGGAAGAACTATCTTCGTGACGTTACGAAGGTTGATACATAAATTTCGCGACATTCAAATCCGAGCGCGACTGGATGCACGATACCTATCCGCATATCCGTTCACTTTGATACACCCGGCGACTTTATCTCGTAATAAGACAACGAGACTGACCTTGGTACCGGCAAATCCATAATGGTAGCGCGATGATGCTGATGATGTTGCTGCTGATGTGACACGTGGTTATCCGTGCCGATGATCCCTGGATGGAGAGTCTGTTGCGGATGTTGCGAGGGCAAACCCCTCAAAAACGCTTGCTGATGCTGCTGCTGTTGCTGCTGCCACATGCCGTACACTTCGAGATGCATTTATCGATAAATAAATATACGTCTTCTAAAGGAAAAAAACAAGTTCTCTCATCCGTTTGCCCGTACAAAGTACGTTCGCCTGTTGTCGTTGGCCATTGTAAGTCGCAAACTTTTCAATTCGTTTTCTTTATCCGTCAATGTTGTCACAATTTTTATGTCACGAAGATAACGACGATTGTTACCGCAACTTGTCTTTATTCGCGATTTATTCAACAATCACTCGTTTGCACCGGTAAACATAGGTCGCAATTCGTAGCAGGTGTCCCTGCAGGCGTCGCTCGCCATATTGGAGAACAGCAAGCATCGTTCGGTGACGCGTAATTGTCAGTAGCGATGTCTCTCGGCCGTCTTATCACAACGGCGACGGCTTGTTTGCGGGCCGAATTAAAATTAACTGGTTAGTCGGTGATTAATCGCGGTCGCTCGATAGCTTATTCGCGCGGCGATAATAAAGGCCTCCGGCCTTGCCCGTATCTGGCAAATGTTACGAGAAGTCCAGCTTGATCAATCGATCGATGAAACATGTACCGGCGCTAAATGTTCCGTCGTTTCTGAATCTGATGTCGCGATATATCGTTCCGGGTTTCTGCGGACAAACATCGACCGTGGTGTTCTTTAACGTATATGAACTTTATTGTAGATTTCACGCACAAGTATCATTCCACTGAAACTCGCAGAGCCGGGGTTAGATCGTTACGACGATGTTTACGCAATTTTTATCAATCCCATCGAAGTCTGTTGATGACAGTTTGACACATGCACGCGCGCGCGCGCGCGCGCGCGCGCGATTGTTGTTGGAGCAGGAGAGCTATACCGTCGCTCGTAAAACACTCGCCGGAAGTTGACACTGGCCTTGACACCGTCTTTCAGATTAGAGACAAATCTTGAGGAATTCGATTGCGAAACCGCGGGTTTTTCGATGATCGCAATGCAGGGATCATAAACGCGATCTGTCTTTTTCTATCACTGTATCTCTCTATCTGTCCTTCCTTCGGTATTACGCAGAGAAATACGCTACGTAGTGACACGAGGCGCGAACTCGCCGTCGGTGGCCTTGACACAGTATACCGAACGGTGTCCACTGTGGTGCGGAGCTGCGATTTATTTCTAACACCGTCCGATCAGTGGCCACTGCTATTTCGCGCAATTTACACGCGACGCACTGTGTGTTGCAAAAGGTCAACCGCTACCAGTACAGCGCGACGCCGCGGCCGTCGTTCCGCTCCGTTCGTCGGCGTCACCTGTTTACTACTTGCCGGTCGCAACGTCGCGACGCAGGTAAGAGATACGGCCACGCACGCGCTCGCATGCGCGCGCGGGAAACTGCGTTTTTTTTTTTCACGAACAAACGATTACGACGCTCCGCCAACGCGTCGAAACGACGGCATTGTACACCTTACCGAGATCCACGAAACTGTCAATCGCTGAACGTCATACGGCTCTACCCGAGAACTGGGAATAGGAGAGACGAAAGAAGAGCGCGAAAGAGAGAAAGAGAGAGCGTGTACCGGCAAGACTGCAACTCACGACGGTCGGATCTAAACTGCTCGGCGAACGCTACCCCCACTCCCGGTAACCAATCAGCGCTTTCCCCCCACGCGGAGACGACCAATCGTTCCCCTCGTCTTCTCCCGCCGCTCGTCCATTCGTGCGCCTGGCATGATAACAATACGTTATTAGGCAACTCTCACACTGACAGGCCAGCGATAAGAAAGGAGTTTTAGATCGCATGTATAAAATGAAGCCACATATTCGTTCTTCCTTTCTCTCGTGCCGAATTCTTTTACGCGTTCGCATAATTGCTTTTTAAGCCACGTTCACAATAGACGAGTCTTTTTTAGTTCATGTATTTTAAACACGTAAAATATGAGAATATCGACATGACTTTATAATATAATATTATTATTTAATTATAAATTTTATAAACTTTATAATATTATAATTTAATTATACAATTATTTACAGATTTTTAAGATGCTTATTAGCTTCATTATTAAAATAGACGATCAATCTAATTTGAGATATTAATTTCAGCTTCAGTTTGTGATTGCGTTTCAAGTCCAACAAATCTTGCGAAATTTATAAAACTTTTTGAAATATCTAATATACTTGCAAAAATTTGCATTTAGTATTACTAAGATTCGCTTTGTCCGAAAATAGGATTATTTCTATTTTAATTAATTGATTATAAAGATTATATAGCTAAATGTGTGATCAATTGCGTAGCTGATTAGTAAATTATATTTCATTGTATATTTATAATTACATAATGCGAGATTCTTAAGCAAATAGTTTATTATTAAAAAAATTTGTTTTTAATGTTGATAGGACTTCGATCTTTGATGAGCTATTGCGGGGATTTTTGATTTTATGATTTTTATGATATATAAAATCATAAAAGTGTTAAAGGGAACTTAAGTTTTTTTAGAACCATCTAAATCGATGACGCAGAGAAGAATTTGAGAAAACTCAAAGGTCGATGTTTAAAAAACGAACTGCGCAGTTTGTTAAAATTTCATTAATGTAGACTGTAGAGGAATATCGATAATACTTTTCGCTTTAAACGATATAACAAACGAAAGCATTGAATTTCTGGATAACCGATCTACCCAATGTGACGACCTGATATTTGCGATCTTTTTTTCAATGCTTCGTGTTTCAAATGAATAGGCAAATAAAAGTTGCAAATATTCTCGAAACAGTAATCGCGGTAACCGCGCACACGTAGTAATATTCGATAAGGATTTATTTTACGTGATATTTTTTACATATATTTGTGTCGCTGCGAACATCAATAATTTATATTTTCAAGTATTGCCTAATTTTGCTCTTCTTTTATTATCGTTTAAAGTAAATATTCATTTATAACTCTTTTATTGCGGTATACAGTCCAAGATCACGTGTGCAAGATATCGGATTAGTTTCTTATATTTGTCTGTGTAAATAAGATAATAGGCCGCGATTCGATGCATCGCGTAATTTTCTATACGGATAGTGAAACGTTACGAATATCAACTAACTTGTCCATTGTGTGCATGCAGATATTGTGTTGATTATATCGTTCCTATTCTAGATGCAAATCAGAAATGTTTTATCATGAGATTGTTACAAATAAGGATTGCCGAGATATTTATATTTTTTCTCGTAACATTACGTTGTACTCTAATAAAAATATTTCGTCTTTTTGTATTGAAATTATATTATTAATTATTTCATGGCAATGTATAATAGAAAATAAAATAGCAGAAGATAATTAGACATTTTTGGAATCAAAATAACTTTTAGTTCTATTATTGAAATATAATTATTAATAAATAAGAAAATTAATTGTATTGGAATGTGCGCCTGTACATACAACTTTAACTTTATATTTTTTTCGCTTCAATCAGATAGGAATTGCCTTAAAATAATTGTAAAATATTTTAAGAGATTTGAAATTCGCATAATGTTTCCATGGAAAAAAAAAAAAAAAATAACAAAAGGGATAAAACATTTTTCGTCGGTTTTAAAGCTGTGTTCAAATAATAGATATGAAAGTTTTGACATGGTTCGACGTGTCTTCAACAATTTCAAGAGCAAAACCCTTTTGATTAGCTATGTAAACCGAGGAGTTGATGAAATGCAGGAATACGTTGCATTTACAGCTGATTAATTAGCCGAAAAGCAGCGATTATCTAGAGAGATTGTATTCGTATAAGCAGCTATAATTGAATTAACAGTAAACTCTACCTTTGTAGTGTAATTTCGTCATTGTGAAATAGAATAGTGAAATAGAAGATTCGAGAATCTTCATGTTCTCGAATCAACACGCTCACTCGCGCGCACACAGAATGACTTATGTGTAATTGTCGATTTGTTACACTGACAACTTGTGAGAGAAAAATATTTGGTATATTTGACTATAATTGCATAGTAAGATAATTATGGTTAATTAATAATTATGGTTAAAAATAATTAGAAGCAGAATTTGTATTACTGCTATAATATTAGATAATAATTATTATTTATACTTATTCCATCCAAAATATATAGTTGGCATCGAAAACGATTATAAATTCTATTTAAATTATGGCAACCATTGTTTCTCTCAATGTAAAAAGCAATCGTTATAGGTATTTTTTTCTATAATAGGCTAATGTAAACTTTAATGTGTAATTTTCACTTTAAAATTTATAATTGGCGCAGAATATAACTATAAATTATGGTTAAATTAATTAGTAACTACAACCATTTTTCTCTCAATGTAGAAAGTAATCTCTGTATGTATTTTTTCTTGAATGAGCTAATTTAAACTTTGACGTGTAATCATTATACGTGTAATCTTTGCTTTAAGATTTAATCACTTGCCTAATTTTATTAAATCTTTTCCCTTCGTGCAAATTTAGCAAATAACATCATACATTCCTGCAAAAGCGTATCAGTAAAACGATTCGTTTTCGACGCGTAAAATATTGTAGCTCAACCAATACACGTGTATAGGTTAAAATTCGCGATAAATATTATTTCGGTAACTAACAATCAATACAAATCAATCTATTTCTAATTTAGGTATATAATAACAATGACAATGACAGTGAGTTTTTTAATAAAAAAAAATAAAATTCAAAATGTACTATCACGTGTATTACCTTCGTTACATCACAACAAAGGAGAAGTAATTATTAGCATGCCAACCTAAAATGAGACAATTTTAACTTACCCATATGAATTGGTGCTTTCAGACACGGACGCAGCATACGGAGAGGACGTGCCAGCATCATCCTCGTCCACGTCATCCTTCATTTTTCACAGCTTTTCTGCACATCAAAATGCTTTGTTAATTTAAAACTGCTACATTATTGACAAAATTGTGTGAGCACGCGAAATGCAATAACTCAACCTTTACAAGTAATTACATTTTGTAGAGACTGAGTTATGAGAGTACTTAACTCAATTTATCGTACAAACTCAATCTTGTTTTCACATTTTGCACGAAGAATTTATAAACTTTAGGATGGTCACTGTAAATATTAATGAAAGATACTTTGTGATAACAAAAAAGTTTTTAATTAAATGTAAATTGAAAAAGTTATTATACATCTAACAATTCTGTACATTTTTTTTATTATGATACAAAGTTACGTCGTCTCATTAGTGCGATGCGCATCTCTATACATTCATATACATGTACATATATTCTACGATGAATAAATCGTGCAAAAAATTAATCGTTTTCTATATTAGAACGTTCTATATTAGAACGTTTGCTATTATAGAACAAATAAAAAAAGAGTTCAATTGCAAAATACTTATTTGCGCATGTGCTTTTAAATATTTATCTAATGCATTCTTGACAATTTCTTAACGCGCGATGCAATATTGTTGTGACAGAAAAAAGCGTGAGTAAAACTGTGATTCCTCAAACGTCTAATAAGAGACAGAATAATATTCAAGTATCTGTAATAAAGTCTACTTCAAGAAGTCAATGCAAAAACGATAAGTGGTACATCGTCATCAGCCGAATGATACAATTAATCGCTCATGATGCACGTAGCTTTAAACTGATTCAATAGTAGGCTTGTTACATAATAAATACCAGAAGAGTGTAAGTTTTGGTGATCGATCATATAAATAATATTAAGATATCTTAATCGTAATTATATCTATATAGCACGTAAATATGAACGTCATATAAAAAATAGATTAATGATTATTAAAAATTAATTAAATATTAAATATTATCAATTTTAGTGTTATTTAAATAATATTAAACAATATATTTTAAAAATTGCATTAACTAATGTAACATCTTTTATAAGTAAAAATACTTTAAAACTTTTTGCGAAGTAAAAGAAACACAATAAAAGTACACAACGGTTCATATTCAATGTATATTATCCATACATTCAATGTATATTTAATGTATGGATATTATTCATATTTATTTTTTCCATGTTAACTGATATCTTTTATCCTATTTCACATCTATATTCATTTTTATACCTTCATTTTGTTTTATTATTTAGTGCACATTTTAATTTTAGATAAAAATAATATTCTTTATCTCTCTCTCTTTCTCTCTCTCTCTCTATTTATTCCATATCTGTATTTATTTCTATATCTCTGCTTTCTCTTCTATTAGTTAGAATATATTTTTAATTTTAGTTGAAAATAAATTTCGTCAAGCTTTAGTCAAATTTTATTTATTTTGTAAAATCAATAAAAATTAAGTACTACAAGTTTACAGATTGCACTGTATATTGAATGTATATATTTTAACAAGTTGTGAAATCCGATTTATTTTACTATCGAAATAAATGACGAATCGAACGGATGTTGAAATTGAAAACTCGCTAGGTTCGAGCTACGACTTTCACCTTGGATATAATCTCACGCCCAGAATGAACTTTATAGAATCGCTAGTTCTACGTGACAGGCAGAATTTATCGTTGATCGCGCTTCGTTGCTCTGCGAACGCGCGCGAGCGTGAACGCGAATTGAATTTGCGATTTGTCGCAGCGCACAAAATGCCGACCCGATGCAGGATTGACCGACATTTAGCGAGCCGGTAAAATCAACGGTCGCACGTCTCGCGTGTACGGATAACAGTGCTAATTCGTGACAATCGTGCGGCATTGCACCCAGGATCAAGGTGGTCTTTGTTCATGGTCACGCAGCTCTCCATCACAACTGTAGATCATAACGTGTACGTGATCCCGAGCGCACCACACGCGAAAGATCCACGTTTTCAGCATCAGTGATACTGCAATTCTGTCGGAGTGATGGACTCCATCATTTTTTGAAATGTTTAATATTTATGGATAACTGAAAGTTCGATCAAACCTTCGCGGACGTTTAGATATATTTAAAAAAATTTAGATACTAACATTGTGACAAGTAAAAGTATTAAAAAATATATTCTGAAGAGAAGTAAGGGAAAGAAACTAAGAGAAGTACGCGAAAGCTTTTATAGATAAATTAGAATAAAAAAAATTGTTTCCTAAATAGTGCTAGTGAATTTTAAATATATTTTAGTTATGTCAAAGCGACGAAGCGATTTTACATATCTTATTGCAGTATATGATCAATGTTATATTATTCATCTTTCGTCTTGAGAAGATAACTTTCGCGACAGCATTTTCTCTTGTGTAAAATAAAAGTTAATTTGTATTTATGAATAAAGAGAATAAAATATTTCTGCCACATTATACTTAATTAAACAAGTGAGATAATGAAATTATCCCGGAGCATTTTTTTCCTACTTCAATATATTTATATTAAGAAATTTTTCATTGGCATTATTTTTATGCATTACTCTCATGAGTATTTTTCAAAATATGCACTAATAAAAACTGTTTATTTAAGAATAAAATACAGCGAGAACACTACCTAAGATAAATTGTGTTGTGCCCTTTATTAAAAAAATGATAGAATAAAAAGAGAAAGAAAGAGAAAAGGAAGGGAAACAGAGAAAATCTTTTTTCACATCATCGGACTCTCAATATTTAAAAATGTTTGATTATAATTATTTAAGGAGACGGCTCCATAACGTTTTGAAAAATTTGGAATAAAAATTCGTTCTCAGAATCGAACAGCTTTGAACCTCTCCGTAGTTGTACACAGAATACTATATTACATTTATAGTCGCAACGTAGTTAAGCGAAGGTTTGTGAATCTATCTGATCTGATTCTTTAAAATCTTTGTGTTCTGAATCTCTCAAAGATGTGAATGATGGGTAAGTGTTTACATCTGGAAGCTGGAATCAGGTAGATCCACGATATATCAGGTCATTGACATTGCATTACTATCACTAAGCTCTACTGCATACGCAGTATACGACGGTGCTGATAAGACCAGAGGTAACATACGTACGATGCACTCAATTCTAGATATTTAGAATCCAGATCAAATATATAAAGCACTATATATCGTCCGATATTAAGAAAGCTTTCGTAAATCAATCTGAAAAATTCCTTGTAAAAAGAATATTTTTTCATTTGTATTTATATATTTACAGAAATATATATAAATATAAAAACTTGTATGTATAAAACATATAATCGTATTTTTCAATTCTAGTTATAAAAATATTTGTATAAATTGTGTGTGATTCAAAAATTTTTACTTTTATTCCATATCCATATTTATTTCTATATCCCTTTGTTTCCTTTTTATTTAGAATTTGTTTTCCTTAATTAAAGAATTTACTATTTAAAATAATTAAAAAAGGAATAACTTTTTGAAAGAATGAGATTTCATTTTTTTCGAAAACTACTAATTAATTTGAGTCTTTATCATAATTAAATTTGTGATATCAAGTTCTTATATTTTTTTGTTGTCAGAATATTATTATAATATTTTATATACAAATCTCAAAGATAAATATCAAATTGGATTTTTTTCATTCATTGAGAATTCACTCTGATCCGACTATTTCATAAAATATCTAAAAAAGTAATTATAATGAAAATAAGTAAAACATTCAAAGAGTGCTAATTAAACCGCCGAATTTCGCGCGACGAAAATGCAAATGTCGAATGGCCAGGAGAAAAGTGAAGAAGGAAGACAATAATAAACCCCCCCTCGTCACTTCACGTCATAATATTCAGTCGTCTAGACGCCAGACTTCTTTTGTTCATCCCCGCTGAGCTGATTTTCGGGAATTGTCGCGAGGGTTGAATCACGACGTTACATTGTTACACAGTGAATTTTACGAGAAATGCGTGGGACACAGGTGTACAAGGGGTAACCCGGCATTTCGGTCGCGGGTTGTTGTTTTCCCAGTCAGGGAAATACATTCGACACGTCGTTGATCATGAGAGACGACAAAACTCGTTCGCCTCGATGCACACGTGCGACCACCCGTTGCTACCGACTCTTCTTTCTCGCTCTTTTTCTCGATTCGATGGCGGTTAACGATGCTCTCGAACCAATTTGGTTTCGCGCTCGTTTTCTTCCTTCTGTCTACGTTTTTATCTGTACGTCATTCACTGTCTAAACTTTGACACTTCAAATAGTTTCCAACGTTAATACCATGACATTTAAAAAACGCGATAATATTAGACACTGATATCGTAAACTCTATAAGATTCACGATTCCCTGCAAAAGAACTGAATTCAAAGTTTAAAATTTTAAACTTTTAAAAATTTGAAATTTCCAATATCAATGACGTTGCTTTAAACAAAGACAGTAGTAAGACTGTACGATTTGAATCGTTAAAAACTCGTTTAAGTCCGGAAATAATTTTCATCAGAAAACTAATGTTGCCATCCTAGATTCTTCGTGATATGGAATATTGTTATGTGTAACATTAACGTCTTAATACGTTCGCACAAACGGTAACGAAAGTATGGAGTGCATTGCAAATTATTTTTTTAATCTTTGCGTGTTCTTTCTTGGAAGCGTAATCATGTTTCAAGAGAACTTTATAGATATCTTCGGGATACCATATACTGCTGTAGCGTGAGAGGAGACGTATCTAGCAAAATAGGAGTCAGAGTCCTTTGCCCCTGAAACACGGGACAGAAGACACACGTGGCTTGGTTTATCATGAAACACTATACTTTATGATATACATATATAGTTAAGATACTCTACTCGTTTGTTAAATGTTTAAATTTAATTATTAAATTTCGTAATAAACATAATAGAAGTTATGTTAACATTTTAAATACTTTCGTAATAAACATAATAAAAGTTATGTTTATTATGAAATATCACTTTTTTGTGATCTGCAGATATAATTTATATATATGTTCGAACATATAATAGTCCTAATTCAAGATATTGATCTCAAGAGTATAAAATAATAACTTTATATGACGATAAAATCACATACAACGAATAACGTAGACGAAAAAATATCCTCGTTAATTAGACCATTATATAATAAAATTTTTTAGTTCATAAGTTATTAATTCTTAAAAAAATCTAAACAGTTTTTATTGAAACTATTAAACTTAAACATTTTCAAATGATAATCTCTTTTTATATGATCATATATGATATTTGCTGCATATCAAAATTTATAGAACGATATATGAATGACCTTATATAAGTCTTCTTGTTTATGTGAACATATATTTGAATGAATAAATTCTACAATAACTCAATATCAAGACCAATTTCACATTATGTCATATTTGCAGACACGCGTTTTCATGGCACATGTTCACATAGAGATTGAATGCCGTAACAATGTCCTGCTACTGCAACTAATACGGTCATATTACTGTCACACATATGTCATAACATCCAATGTCATGGAGAGCACGTAAATGCGCTTTGATAGCTTACGCGCATAAGCCTTAGCAATGCAACATCTCGCAATTCCGGTTTTATTGATATTCTATCGTACAACTATGTCACGTAGGAGGGTAGGATACTCTTAGATGCAAGTAGATGAATATCTCATGGAGCAAGCGTGCACACATTTTCTGGTATATAAATGGCTGACGCATACATTTTACATGTGTACCTCCCTCCACGCTTTGAGGTGGATTCTCCGTAGATACGCTTCAGTTCGTAGAACCTGTATCGAGTTCAATGGCCACCCACGGAAAACGAGAATCTATCGAATGGATGTACAGAAGTAATCTCGCGATATATATGTTCATAAAGACTACAAGTAAATTAAACAAGTACTTATATTTCTAGACATAATATTTCATGATCGAATGACTATATCGCTTGTCTTTTCTCGCGTTTATATAACTAAGAGAAAAGAAAATAATAAGCCTCTATTTAATGATAATTTAATCGAATGTGAATATCAACTTTTGTCCTCGATTCATAATTAATTAATAATTAGAATTAAAAAAACATAAGAGATTTTATATTATGTTTCATACTTATCAAAAAGCAATCAGCTGTTAGTGCCAATCAATGGATCAAGTATATATTTTAATATATTGAACATAATAACACATTATAATAAAGTAAAGTTTCATTGAGAAAAATTAATGTTATGTAATTGTCAAGATGCATTGTAAACATCAACAATATTGCAAATAATCAGTACTATTCATTACAAGTAATCAGCATTATTTAATTGGTTGTTTGCATGTTGCATTAACATTGCAATAACAATCCATAACATTAACTAGGGCATGAGATGACCTAATGCAACCGAATACGGTAGATATAGGAGTCATGTATCTTTATATCATACCAAGTAACAAGAGCTTATTGGACGCGAACTCATGATATGAACGATATTAGCGACTTATTAATGTGCATGACACATTACGCAATAAATTAATTCCAATGTGGTCGACGATATTAGTTTCTGCAAATAAGCGATTACTTCTCAACGGATCTTTGTCAGACAGAAAGATTGAAGATAGCAATGTGATAGTAAATTTGATATTACCAATGACCAACATTTCTTGCGCCATTAATGTTCCTGTTTATTGAGAACAGAGGAAATGATTCTGATAAATCTTTCTCTTTCTGTCTCCCTCTCTCTTTTATGCGAATGTAAAAGACTATAAATGTATTTTCGCATGTATATCTTTTAAAAATATTAGCCGCGCTTTAGCGCGATAAAATTCTATTTTATCCTAAATATTTTTCTAGACTTCCTGTACAAGACCGTTGCCCGGTTGTTCATCCTAGAGAAAATTCGAGTTTTTTAGAAACATGTTTTATTTTCCCAAAATTTGATTAGTCTAAATTACATTGTAGGTAATGACCAATCTATAATCCAACAATAATATTAATTTAAAAATCTAATGTTTAATTTTTAATATTATAAATATACTTTCAAATAAAAATTAACTAAATTAAAATCGGCTTCAAATTACGATATAACAATCGATATTGTTCACTCATTCCCTATCTTAAAAACGATCTATGTACATATCCTTCAATTTATGGTACGTTTTAAAACATTTAACATTTTAGATTATATAATATTTTTCTAGTAATAATCGATTTTCTTATATTACAAATGCGAAAATAAATTACTTGAACATTAAATTAACAAATATAATAATTTGTGTGCAATAAATTAATCCAACAAAATATTTAAAAATATAAATATATACTCAAAACGTTTTAGAAAATAATTTTTTCACAATGATTACTTGCAACGCATAATTTTTAAACTATAATTTTACATTTTCTTCTATGTTTTTACTTTACAATGTTTTTATACTAGCTTCGAAATGTACCAAATTGTTTACTTTATAGTCCCGTGTGTTTGCTCACTCGGTGTACTTTGATATACTGTATGGCAATAACGTTTTAATAAAATACACAGACGATATGCATTACACATGTGACCGATTCCGCCGATTAAATACTAGCAAATCCTTTCTGCGTGACGCTGAGCACATGCTTGCGAATTAAATACAGCGCTAAAAGGTAAGCGAAAGTTCATGTGTTAAAGTTACAATATCGGATAAAGCACCGTTACTTTGTGTTGGTATAAAAAAAGCACAAGTAAAAGTTCTTTTATCTGTTAGATAGAAGTATAAAATTCTTTAAACATCACACAATATTCCAATTAACTTTTTCAAAATGACGTTAAATTGTATGATAGTCGTGTTTGTGTATAAAACATATGAATATCGGTTAATATAAAAGCTTTTTTTCTCAAACTGTAAATAGTAATTTTATGCTTAATTTAACAACAAGTGTAAATAATTCTTTTGAGTCCTAAAAATATATACTTTATATAGCTTATTATATTTTTATTTTTGTCATTATATAATAAATTAAAATATATCGTTATTAATGAGAAACTGTCATCACGCGAGTTCATGATACATAGAAAAACCATTTCCGATTTGTTATATATAGGAAATCTCAAGAGTTAAAGTAATGCAAAGAAGAGTTTTAAGGTTTTAAGATAATGCAAAGAAGTTGTACACTGAATCTAAAGTTAATCTTTAATAATATATCAAAATTGATTTTTTAAGTGCAGTAATATATTAAAAATGAGAAATATATATAATTCAAAATTAAGTAATCAGGAAATTACATAGGCTGGTTTCTTATTTGGAATAGCTGCACTATTCCATGCACTATGACATAATTGACATTAAGCAGTTCACGAATAGAAGTTGTGATGTTCGGTACTTGGACGCGTGAGTCTTTGACCATGGTATCCGGTAAATCGGATAAATAATAATTATCGGAAATTTGAAAAAGCAATCACGTTGTACACATGGTCGCGCTCTTCCGACCTTCGCAATCCGTGAGTGAAACTCGTCGATATCGATGGTAACTTTGTACTTCGTATCCTCTCTCTTTCTATCAGCAGAAATAGCGTATGGCAGATATCGCTGCGCAGTTGCATTCCCGCTTTTTACGCGATAAGCATGAAATCTTCCGCGGGCTCGACTTTTTCGTCGAGGACGCAACATTTGCAAGCAACACTTATTTTACGCGGACGATAAGATAGAAGACCTCCGCATAATAGCACTCATGGTTATAATAATCGCAAACAAAATGTCTTACCTAAAGTAGTACATTGTCAGGGTCAATTAAGAATGTCGTTTATGCATACAATATTATAGTACACATGTCTAACATATAATATGCGGCGGCGCGCTTTTATGGGTTTCTACGTTTAGAGCCGTTTTTGTCTTTCAAAATTGTTATTTCCAAAATTGAAATATATAATATAATAATGTATTTTTAATTGATTGTTCTCTATAAAATTCGATACATCAATATAAATATCAGTTCAAGCTCATACAACAGTAATACTTCCAAGTTTGCTTTATTCCTTATTTTTAGTAAATTTCATTGCAATATAATTTTGCCTCTGTTATCCGTTGGCAAAGTAATTATGTCGACACGTTTCAACAAAGAATTCTGTCAGTTGTTATACTATCTGACAACGCAACATGTCATTTTCAACACTTGCAGAAAATAATGTTTGTTATATTTTTATCGTCATTTTTTAAACTCTTGACGTATTTTTAGATACATATATTTTTAGAATATTCAATAATTATATTAGCACAAAAAATTTTATTAATTAATCTCTATACAATATAAATAAATTAAATGTGATACAAAAATATATAATATTTATATAATAAACGAATCGTTATAATTGGCCTACATAGAAGATTACTCGACTCGCACTCTGGCCATTGCCCTACTACGTTATTGGCAAGAAACCTGCACCTGCGGCAGGTGTATACCGCAGTCTACCGCAGGAAAAAAATTCGAGTTAGTTGATTTGCAGATTTAAGCAGAGGGATGCGAGGATTTGATACATCTCTGTTTAAAGTCAACAATCGGAACTGCAAGAAATAAAAGTACTTATTACACACTTAATGTATTTGCAAACGAGATCTAACTCGCAAAAAATATCTTCGATATCATCACAATTTACGATAATTAAATTTGCAGAAGAAAGTAAGAAACAATAATGCAAATTGTTATACAAGTATACGACAGATCTATCATTGGCGGTGAAAGCGATTAATCGATTAACATGAACATTAAAACGATCAGACCGATGCCCTTGAACTTCTCGCTCTCGTCGCAAGCCGAGATGCAATAACGTTCATTCACGTGAACAACGCGGGAATGCGGGATGAAGTCAACAATGCACCCCTGTAATTTGCGGCGGCTCTCTCTCGCACCTCTCGGAAGCTAAGAATAACTATCATCACCCGATCAGGCAAGGAGATGGACGTCAGTCGCGTGACCTAGTTTTAATCGGCGAACATTCTTCTACTAATTAACTATGTACGACCACTTTAGAAGTCGCTGGTGACGCCACGACGCCTGATAATATATGGATACTTCGCTTTATCGAAAACGACGCGAAAAGTTCACGAAAAGAATATTAAATAATAACGAGAAAATCAGATGGTTCTCCGATGACATTCAATTCTAAAGTCCTAAAGTCACAGAAGTTTGAATTTAACGAGCAAACTTAAAACGAAAGTGACGATAATTGACGAATTCGAAAATGAATAGTAATTCAATCGATTGCGATTTCCATCAACAATTTAAAATATTTAGAACTTCTACTCGCTTTGAGTCAAAACTTTCTAAAATGAAGTAATTAATTACTTCATTATGTTAATCACTATGTTAATTACGTATAATTGTATGTGTATGTGCGTATATATACACATATGTTGCAAGGTAACAGTGACATCGCGTGACGATGCGAAATTATCACCAGTAGACGCGTGTCGACAATGTGACAAGGATACAACCGACACACAATGTATTACAAAGAAGTGCGCGTTGTTGTCGTTGCAACTCGATGTGACCAATGTAATGATAGATTTATGCCTAGCCCGTAAATGCGCCACGAGATGCGCGCGATCCTGTTTCTAATGAAGATTAATGGCATCCCGTTGCGCAATCCAAACGGACATGTTCGTAAGAAACGTCTAATATCATGAATCCTAATTCTAAAATATCTACTCTGCATTGCCCATGATTCAGCATTGGCGATCGTTAATTATCGCTACTTGACGCGAAGAATTGCTACTCGGTTCGAAGTTTCCCATTTGTAAAAGTCATGGGCTACTAAATGCGCAAATCTAATAAGATGAAATTATGCATTCAATGTACTGGGTGCCCGCTGGAAATACGCTTGCCTAATATCATAGTGTAATTCTTACTTACAATGAAGTCCACAATGTAGCATACAGTATTTTTTTCATTCCCTTTTACCATCATATCCGTAAAACATCATATCAAAATATGTTTTTCAATTAATTATTTTCAACTTTAAAAAATCGTTTTAAGACAATAAATAAATAATGTACAAATTATTTATTTTGATTAAAAAAAGAATTAGAGATATAAAAATGACAATCGCAAAGATAGATCGATAGAAAAATGTATTTTGCATCAATAGTTCACGTCGCGTTTCACATCGTCATTATAAATAAATATGGAAATCGTTTTATACGTTTTATACGGTTTTAAGTTTTATACTCGGTATTATACAAAGTGGATTCACTAAGTAGGATTCATTTCCCATTATTTGTTTCAAACAAATCAAGATGATTGAAATTTCTTATATCCCCCATGCTTTATCTAGATATTGACATTTAACGATCGTACTAAGCAATTTCCTAGGATTAAGTAGAAAGTAATCATTTTCTATAGGAAAACTGTCTTAGCGTTTGCAACAACTGATCTTGAAAATAAAAAGTCGACTGTAAATAATACTATACTGACACACACACACACACACACACACACACACACACACACACACACACAATGAGAAAAATATTTTGATTAAATCAACAAAACAAGATTGACATTTTGATGTGTTTTCTAGTTTCATTAAAACATTTTTCACAGTGTATCCTGAAAAGTCAAAATAAAATTGTAGAAACTGATCTACGCGGATGAAAATGGACACGCGGTAGACGTCCATATTTCTACGTAAAGTAGCTTGTGTTTAGAACGTGATGTATTACGATGTCATCAAGATAAGTTAGTCGGCGATAGCTAGCGCGCGTTGAATTTATGTGCAAGGTCCACGGCGGATTTTTCGATTGCATTAGAATCGAGAAATTAACGATACCATCGGTGACGGTAATTCATTGTCAACGAACATTGTTACACGTGCATCCGCCGTACAGACCGATATTAATAAAAATCAACAGACACGTTGCGCATTGGATGTAGCAATCGTTTCATGATGATTCGCCACGATCTGTTTTTATACGGTAAATCCGGACACGTCATGGCTCAACCTAGCAAGCCGAGCAAAAGCCCGGTCAATATAAAAGTCTTCCGTGTTTCTCCTTTGTTCTACGAGTATTTATGCCAGAAAAACTCGCATAATTTTTCGTACAAATATGACGAATGGTGTTTCATATTTCTTCATTGGCTTATAATTGATCGTAGCCGCTCTTATTAAGTCGCTTACTTAAACTTCCACTCACACACAGTCACGACAAGATTAACTTTTTATTCAATCAATAGCGTTTCAAGCATCATTCTTTCTTGCATCATTAGATAATATAATAATTGTAATTATTCTAACTTCGAAAAAAGAACATGAAAAGTCGAACGTCAGTTATTATAACGAAATCAATATACTGATTTTTATGTTTTTGATAAATTAGAAATTTTGTTATAACTGACGTTTGACTTTTTATGCTCCTTTTTTCGAAATAAGATTGATTTAGTCGAAAAGCCGTTATTCAAATTGAATTGCAATTATACTAAATTTGCATAACACAAAGCGATTGAGAAGAATAAACGTTTATACATGGTAATCTAGAAACTAAGTTCATCAAATCTAGCAAACCTCAAAAGGAGCAATGTCCAAAAGAGCATAAAATCTCATAATGACTTCATGATCTCTAGGATACTACCCTACAACTAGGATCGATTTTGTGCGACGCGAGGCCTGAAGTGTTATGGCTCGGATATCAATAGAACACTATCGGATTACTTGCCAGAAGTTGTCTTAACTGGTCGTTAGTGATTGTTATTGAAATTCCAAGTAGTGTGTCATCCGAGCGTGTTGCCTTTTGCGCGCTCGGCAAGGAGTGCTCGGATCAAATCGGATCCAAAGGGTCTGAGTCGGACTGAGATTCTTCCTATAAATACAACGGAACAGAGACTGTCGTCTATCTAGGTCAGGATGAACGGATAGTGTTTACAGGCGTTTCTGTTTCGATATGCGTCGTACTAGTAGTATTGCAAAATTTACTGTTTCGATAATAACTCGTTCCACACGGTTGATGCCGCTGCAACGCTGATTCGAATATGAAATGCCACTCATACTTGATATTGGGTTGTTTTTACAATACTATTTTTCGGACACGATAAAAACGCGCGCGTATACTAGAGTGAATTCCATGGAAATTTCTGTTACACATCATTATTAGCATGGTCACAGGGAATTAATATTTATCACGACTAAATTTAACAAATGCTATTATTATAGTAACAATCATATTAATCCTCGGTCTGCAATCATATTTTTACTCCCTCCGTCTGCAATCTGGGTCTTTTTCCAGCAGTGTTGATAAAAATTATATTTTATACACGTTTTAAACTATTTAAAACATGCTTAATCGATGCTTTTAATAGGTTTTAAACATGTTTTTTTATAATACTGTTCAAAACATGTTGAAGCGTTAAAAACATGTTTAAAAAAAATACAGTTTTGTTTTTTTTTAAACATCTCTTATCAACCCTACTTTTCTGTTGTTCCTTCTCAAGTTTTATTACTGTTCTAAGCTTACAAAAAGTTCTTTTTGTTACTTTTCAAACATCTCTATTACATTACCAAATAGTTTTCTTATTCAAATGTTAAAACCTTTATTTAATAAAAACTAAACTTCAGAAAAATAATGAGGATGAAGTTTGAGGATAAAACTTCGCTTTTGACAAAAAAAACTCTAAATTGCAGACAAAGGATTAATATGTAACAACGATCATCATCGCTATTGCAAAATTTTAATTTAAATTTTATTTAAACTTTTAATAACAGAGAAAGCTGCAGAACTAAAATGGTCCTGCGCTGGACATGTAGCAAGAAGCGAAGACTCAAAACAGATAGCATAAAGGGATATTGGTATGAAGGCCCTATACATTCAATAGGCCAAGAGGAAGACCCCAGATGCTTTGGATAGATATGATATCAAGCAAACAGCGGGGCCCAAGTGGGTTCAAATAGTAACAAATCGCACAAAATGGAAGTCAAAGCTGAAAGAGATGTATGTTCAAAAATGGACGTAATACAGAAGAAAGAGAAGAAGAAACCTTTTATAGTAGATATTATTTACTGTCAATTATTATTTGTTTCCAAGATCAATTATTGTAAATTAAGATAGTTCTCCTTTCTTATGAGAAACGTTTATATTTTCTACTTAATCTTAGGAAATTGCAAGCTTATTGTTAGTATAATCGTTAAATGTTAGTATCTAAATGTAAAAAGGATCTAAATATCTAGATGTAAAAAGTATAGATTACAGCATATAAGAAATTTAATCGCGATGGACAAACCGTTGATACAATTGTTCATGCTTAAAAAATCGAGAACTTTAAGAAGAAATACGCATATAAAATACGTAATTCAACATCGTAACTCATACAAATATGATAAATTGAACTTTAATAAAACAAACACTAAAAGCTAGAACAATTGCAATTCTGTTGAATTGGATATTATAAGGACTTTGCTAACCCAACCAGTATAACATTTAACTCCATATTAGACAAACAATACTCAGGAATTCCTATATTAAACAAACAACACTCGGAAAGGTTCAACTAAATGAAAATCAAATAATACAGTACAGTACAGTGCTAAATGTAGAACAGAAGACACAGACCTTACAACAAAAGTACTTTTCCATCGGAAGTTGGAGAATGATTACGGTCGGCGTAATTATTAATGAGTTCTTAAACTAACGCCGTGGTAAACCGATTAATACCGGCAGGACGGATATAGCGTGACATTTTAACGAAGACGATAAACGGCGTTTACGTAATCTACGATGAACACGTGAGAAAAACCCCGGGGATTGGAATCGCACGAACGTGTGCGGGTCTGAATGTGAGAAAGCGGACCATTGTTTCCTCAGAGAATAGCGTTCATATCATGCGACGGTTATTAGATCTCTACGTGTGGTTACGCGCGGATGAGCCGTTATAAACCGCTGATCGATGATGACATGACGTCGATGCTTTTGCGCGGTCGCCTGCCATTAGTCACCATCGAATTTACGAGACGTCAAATGCATTATTGCCGGCGCATCTTGCCTGACATAGTTGCTCGCCCGGTTATGCCTGCATATTTTTCTACACCGTACGCTAATGACTGCGGACTTTACCGTAGTAATTCGAAACTACAATGTAGGCGCTTATCGCGCACGATAAGACACGCGATTTCTAACAAGACCCAACGATCGCGTCGGTACCCTTGAACGAAGGGTATTAGCATATATAAGCGGTGCATTGTACGCCGTAAATCCTCCATGAAAAGAACGAAGATGAATTTTTCTCGTGAAATATACCGTTTATAGAATATTTAAAAAAAAAAAGTAGATTAGTTTAAAGATTTAATACGATCTAAATGAAAAATTATTATAAATATAGTTATTTTCGTGTATAATAAATTAAAAAGATGCATTTTTTTCATAAGATATACTATTTTATAAAAATAACAAATTTCAAAAATTTTCAAAGAAATGTTTTTTTTTTAAGATGATACAATATTTAATAAACCACATATATATATTAACGTATATTTCTTGTAAAATGATTTACAAAGAACTTAATACAAGCTAATTAGTTTTAAAATATTTTAGAAATTAATAGCAGACATAAATAGAATATATAACTAGGCTAGTAATTGATGGCGCCGAGATACATCTATTAATATTATTGCCAATGTAGTTGTGCCGTTAGCGTAATAGAAGTACGTCTGGATATTGATCCAAAACTCATTTTCGATGTCTCAAGGATGTTGAATCGCCGTTCGATCGTCAGACTGTAGGTAAATACACTCGAGAATTTTCGATACGTTCGTCATCGGTGATTAATTTCCTAGAGCAAGGCAAGAGAAACGTAATGAGCGATATAATCGATTGACCAGCAACGACAGTTGGTCAGCAGACCATTCGCTTGTACTTAAGATTATAACGAGCCCATCGTCGAGAAATACGAACAAATGTGATTTCGAAGTTAAAATTTACTCGCCAGCATGATGATGAAAAGATGCGAAGTTTATCGGATCGACAATCGCGTTCTGTTACTCCGAATCGTATATCGCGCAGTATCAATTTAGTGCATAATAAAATGATACATCAGACAATCGCGTTAAATGTATCTCAAAGAATGCGCGTGGATCAGAAGAAATGTATGGAATATTTACATAATTCCAAAGAACAAACGTAATGTATTTTTCCTTACAAAATTCATTTTATTGAGGTATCCATTATGTTATTCATTACTTTTGATGAAATTGTTATACCGCTATCCTTTGCATTATAGCCAACGGCGCAATGGATTATATTCAAAAATTTAAAGTCAAGAAACATTTACATATTTTTAATATTTAAATATATCATAATTTTTAAATTTAATTTAACTCTTAAATGGCTTTTCAGTATAGCATATCCTACTTTTTTCTCAATGCTTTTCAAATGCTCTTTTCATTGTTTATAACCCTTTTATTAATAAAGAGAAACATTTGCTTGAATCGTCATTTTCTTAATGTCCAACATTTTGATTGAAAAATTTTTTTACAATACGTTCACTTTTGTAAAAGTTATAAGCAGTTAAATGGTTGTGGTTATCGAAGTGTGTTATTCCCGTTGTGAAACATATAAGAATTAATATATAAGTTATATAAAATTATTTTATATTTCAATTTATATTTTTAAATGTTAAAATATATGTAAATATTTAGAAAAACGTAAATTGCATTCTACACATTCTCCGTATCTTCAAATTCAAGAGAGGCATTTAAGTGTCACACTCTGTATAGATAATCGCACCGTTATACAGGATCAAACCAGAAAAAAACGCTTCAAGACGTAAACACATGAAAAGATCGCCTTCCTATCGCCTTCCAATCTTCAATTCGACTTTTTTACAATGTACAAAACACTCCTTACTATAGGATTGCTCAGTTTTCTCACGGTCGAGTTCGAGCTATAGTTTGTATCGTACACCATTGTTGTCCTTGGAGAACACTTTAAGATACGAAACGATACCGTTTCGGCTTATGTTCGAACTTCGTTGAAGCTAAATTTCGTTCGGGCAATAACCTGATTAATCAAATCACATGACGTTACACATAGCTTAATGTCTCGAAATTAATGTTACGAATTCGCATATGACGTCACAAAATTACGATTTGTTACACAATCAATCGGTAATGTACACTCTGAATGGATATCTATGTCCGCCGCCTCTCCTAAATTATTACACGAACTATATATTCGTAGAAGCGGATATAACAGAGTAGGACTTTATCGAGGGCAAATAATTTCGCTAAAGAAATACAGGAAAGTTTACGTAATAGTATGGACGATGGAAATATAGTAATTAATTTCCGATAGCTATAGTCATTTAACTACCAGGTTAAAGTTGAGTTTCATAAAGAATAGCTTGAAACGCAACTTCGCCTCTAGTCTTAATCGATTGTTGCTATATAAAATGATAAAATAAAACTTTTGAGACAAAAAAGACTAAATAGTCTTCTGTTTTTAAATTTTAAAATTAGATTAATATGCAGCTATTAATAAAAAAATCATTAATGAAGAAATTGTATGAAAATTGATATTTTCGCGAACATGTGAATAAAATTCGCACTAAATATCGTATATCTAAATCTATAAAATTTTTGGAATGAAATCTAACTCTAAAGAGTGAAATTTCAGTCTTAAAAATTGACAATTGAGCTACTCTTTTTTAACACTGGTTCACTCTTTATCATTTTTTAGAATTAGATTCAGACTCCAAAAATTTTAGAGAGACGGATGAAAATATTTAATCCTCGTACAGTAGAATTGATACAATCATTTCTATGTTTAGCACTAATTTTAGTTTAGCGCCTTAACCTTGGGATCACATAGACAGTTCACGGTTCCAGTTAATGGCATATTATGTGAATAAAGTTATACGGTATAGTTATCTAATGTAGTTTTCAAATGTAGGTTCAAGGTCAGTACGTTCTGTCTGCCCGTGATCGTTGGATGAAGTTTAAATATACATCGAAGCATTGACCATACTTAGTTAATTCTGATAAATTTAACAACGCTGCTGGAGGGCAATGCACGCATATGAGTGCGCACAGTAAGCGACTTTAACGAGGGTGAACGACATCAAAAAAATGAGATATTAAAAAATCACATTATGTACGCATAATTATGAATTACGTAACATTCTATAAAGATTGGACATTCCCTTTCACTGTTTTGTAACAAATATCGATTTTTTATGAATTAATATCAAATTTCTATTTCCATATATTATAAGAACAAGGTAGAATTATTTGATGCTATGCTAATACTGAAAATGATTACGAATTAGATAACATTCTACGGAGATTGGATATTCTCTTTCACTGCTTTGTATATAGTAACAAATATCAATTTTTTAAATGAATTAATATCAAATTTCTATTTCCTTATGTTATAAAAACAAGGCAGTATTATTTGAAGTTATGCTAGCACTGAAAACAATCTTTTTTAAGAAACAATCCCTTTCAACAAAACGATAAATAAAAATACATTCATTTTTTCTTTTCCAATATATATATATATCTTTAGAACTAGGTCTACAACACATGTCGAATTTTCTACAACGCACGGTAGAATTTAAAAAAGTTTTTTAAATTAAGGAGTAAATAAAAAAATGAACTTGAACTATATTCAATTTTAAATTAAGATTACAATTTAATTTTTTTCCAGGTGTATCGAACTCAAAATGATATTTTTTAATTTAGGAGTAAAAAATGGACTTTCAGCTTTCGTTAGTCTGCTCCGTAAGGGTTTTGTCCTTATCTTTCTTCTTCAACTATTCTCAAATTAGATTATAGCCAGTATTCATAGTCCCCTCTTATTTTAAAACAGTCTTAAGTGATGTCTGCTAAGGCTTAGTGATTAGCTTGTAATATTTTAAGAAATTAATTATAAGACGAATTTAAATAAAAGAACCGACTGAACGAATACTGACCTATATCTGGCTTTCACTTTTTTTCGTAGTATCGTCAGAAAAGTAATATCGTCTTCAGAAAAGATATGTATATAAATGTGTATAATGTGTAAATATACATGAATGTTCTGTAAATGTATTGAGCTCATTAAGCCTAGCTGTGCGGATCAATTATTCAGAAAATTTTCAAAGAGAACATTTGTTCGAGACGATAGGCTGACGAATGTTATTAAATCACGATAACAGGTGAGGAATTATTAAATAAAAAAATAATACGAGTCTCGGGGACGTGGTGACCTCTATCGTCGGCACGTATATGTATAGGTAATGAAAAATCCAGACAATTAATGTTCTACTTTATCGGCGGTGCGGTCCCGGGTCAACGACCGCAGTGTTGAGGAGCGCCTGACCTATTTATCACGAATGTATGTATCCAGCTTGCGCACACGTGTGCGTGCTACGTGCGTTCTTCCCCCTCTTTCCACCTATTATATCTGCTGGCGGTGATCTTTGAGGATTTCGACGAGCACACATTGGAGATTACATTTCCAAAATCTACCGCCGTCTTTAACTAAATCGTCGATTTCGTACAACCTCCTCTCTTCCGCGAAATCGCGAAATCGTCCTCGCGAAATTCCTCATCGCATAGAGAAGAAAATCATGAAGACTCCATCATCCAGCAGATCCTCGAATGCCGCTGCGTATCAATAACGTCGGATGTATCTTCTAGCGAATTCAAATCGATCCTCGTTTGTCGACCGGACGAGTCGTCTCGGCGAACAGGTTGTGGCGCCTCGGCGCGAAAGATAATCAATCGGCGCGACATTGATTCAATCGGGACAGACGACAGCGAGTCTCCGGGCAGCTCGTTTACGCGATCGTCATCGCGCGACCGCTTCGTGACGCGACAAATCACTAAGGCCTACCTCAACCTCCCCGTCAACTCGCTTTTATCCGAAACGGAACAGACGCGACCGGATGATTAACGTTGGGTCGTTAACATCGTGTCCTCCGAAGATAAGGGTCGTCTCTCGAGAGCGATGCGCTCTAGGTGTCAATGCCCTTACGAATGACAATGGGGACACCCGTTGTCATTCGTAACACTAGACAGCACGCTCACATGATGTCGCGTGACAGTGTAAGCTGAGCAAGTTTGAGGGTTGATGATAGAACGGTTCGATGTATTGTGCGATTTTTATATTATAAAATAACGAGCGACGTGGACGCGAGAGAAAGAAAGAGCGCGCGCGTGAGAAAGAGAGAGAAAGGGAGAAGACGAGACAGAGAGAGAGAGAGAGAGAGAGAGAGAGAGAGAGAGAGAGAGAGAGAGAAAGGAGTTGGCTAGTTACGCGAATGAAAGAAATATCTCACAAAGGTGCGTACTTGCCACTTCGGGACTGGAGGGACTGCCGATTAATCGCGCAACGATATCATCCAAACGCGGACAATATCCCGGATCAGCCGCGGCGGGCGACTCCTTTCGTCACGAAACACTGCACATGCTGTCACACCACGGCGCGGCGCGCGCTCATCGCGTTGAGACTCGTCCCCCGTGCCCGTCCCGGGCGCTATCGAGCGGCTCGCGCGCGCCCCACGGTACGTATGTACGTGTACGCAGCGTGCTCACGCAACGGGTGGGAACGGTGCCGTGTGTTCACGCGGCTCCAACCTCGCGCTCGACGCAGTGGCGGCGCAATGCCGCCATGTTTTCTCTTACCGCCGACGGTTTATTACCAACCCGACCGCTCGGCCGCGTTCGGTCGCGTTCGGCCCCTCCTGAGCCACCCCGCGACTCCCGCCCCCCCTATAATACATGCGCACGCGACGGTTGTATCGTATGTACACGCTACGTACACCGCGTCAATCGTAAAACACGGAACGGCCGCAACGTCGGCGCCGTTCGCGCGCGGTGAGACGTGAAATTATGACGACAGCTTCGAGAGTTCTTTCGCCGAAGTCGCGATGTCAATTCTGCTATAACGGCGTTTTAACGCGTCGCGATAACCAAGCGACACTTTGCTGAAAGACACCCGCGACGATCTTTTGCGAAGATTCATTTTCGATGATTACGATAACGAGAAATATGGAACGATGCGAATGTGACTCTATGATCCGTCACTCCATAGCTAAACTTTACGATTTGAAATTTGCATCGAAGAATGACGTTGCGATTCTCGAGATATCGAAACAGCGAGCCGACTCGCGGCAATTGTTCAAAGTGAGAATAAAATAAGAGTAATAATAAATGTTAAAATAGTCGAGAAATAATGTTAATTCTTTCTCTTTTCCTCCTAATGATTCATTTTTATAACATAATTTTCGAATTGGAAATTGCGTTATAATATATATACATGTTAAATAAATAAAAATCGAAATGTATTTTTTATAAACGTGTTCGAATAATATTTCTAATTCTTAAAATAGCCAATGATCGAAACAGGTGATGAATGTTGTGAAGAAATGTGTATAAAAAAATCTCAATGTATATGTAAGCAAGATATTTTGTTTTTAATTTTTATAATTGCACCGTGATTTATTGTTACAAATATTGATGAGTTATAGCTGCAAAATAATATTCATATACGATATTATATTTCTTTCTCTTCGAAAATGTTATTCTCTTATTTCATAAAAATATTTTTTTTTATGTAATCGTATTCCTTATAGGACCGTTTGTTTCAGTTTATTTCTTCTCACTTTATCTGTAATATTTGCTGAGAGGGCAGTAATGTGCATGATGAATTTTTTAAACTGCGGAAATTTTTCGATGACAATTATCAGTATATTTTCATGAATCTTTCGATTTTTTTTTACATTTTTATATCTGAACTTTTTTTTCATTTTCTCGAAAAATAATATATATCTCTGAATTATTTTTATATGTCACTAGCAATCAATATCTTGCCGATTATTTTATCTACTAGATACGTTAGATATAATTTATATTTTTCAATTTGGATTACGTATTTTTTTGTGATATTATAAATGTCGCATATTCATCGACGATCGATCATATTCAACTCAGCATTTTCCAGTTATCTATCTGACAAATGAAAGTTTATACGTTTACGAATTTTTTTCGCATCTGTAACCGGCGAAAGAAATGTGATAACTCAAATTCTTTCAAACATATTTGGTTAATAATTATTTGTAACTAAAGTATGATTTTATAGTTTCAATTTTATGATTACTCTACAATGTAAATGTTGGAATAGATATTATTTGATTTTATGATACGGAAAAATACGGATTTCATATAAATTATCTTCACCTGTTACACTATTTTAAATGCGAAATCACAAATTATATTATTTATTGTTAATTTTAACATGCTTAATTAAACATTATATTATTAATAAATAATATTTACATATTAGATACATATTAGAAAGTTTCAATTTTGTTTCATTTTGTGAAAATTTATATTTTTATATAGAAACTGTTTTACCACATAATTATTAAAATTCTTATATTTGCTGTGTAATTTTCAATTTTTATTTATGATAATATTTCATATTATTTTCTACATGTTCGATTGCTGAAATTATATCTTCCTCGTGAACATATTGCTGGAGATAGTTGGTAGATGACGCTACAAACATTTAAGATCGTTTAAGTATTGCCGCGATTGAATCATCTGGATTCTGGAAAATAGAAACTCTATGGAGATATAATTGATTGATAATACATATTATATTGTAAACATATAAATTTTTTATTTTTAAATGTTTTAAAAAAATGTTATTTTCTTTTTAAATCCATATTTATTACGATATATGTAAATATTTAATACATATTTAGTTCATTCATGTTACAGTAAGATACATAATTTTAAATAAAATATAAAAAATAGCATTAGTATTAAAAATAGTATTAATATTCATAGCTATGAGAGAGAACGCCAATAATCGGTCAAAGTTGGATGTTATGAATACAATACATATTCTTCATTTTAAATTTAATTATCTCAGACGTGATTTTGCGCCAAAATATTAATATTATTTAATTTTAAGTAAAATTAAAAAAAAAATTGTTTACGGAATTTTACTATGTTCACTTTTATCTTCCTTTATAAAGCTTTACTAAAATAAATTGTATTTAATAATAGGTACATATATACTATGTGTATTCAACAATAAGAACAATTTTTTAATTTAAAAAATATTATATTAATATTTTTCAAATTACACACACACACACACACACACACACACACACACACAAATCATAGAAATAAAATGAAGAAAATAACTGATGATAAGACAATATTAACAGATAAAAAATTTTAAAAATCTCTGTACAAAGCCAAATTGTTTCTAATGAATTTTGTGTAAAGGTAAAGAATATCTTTAGTAGATATAAATATTTTAGAGAGTATGTTTAGAAACACATGTTTCTCGTAATGCAAAGTAAAACGTTGATATTTATATAAAATATCGATTATATTAAATACGCTTATTTTCGAATTTAAATTCACTAATTACGAGATCCAACACTTAACTCGTTATCAGTGTTGGACGATATGAAAATTCATTTCTTTTTTTTACCACTATGACAACGTTACATCTACATGTAAGAAGGGAAGGGAGGAGAGGAGGGACTTAATTGCACAAGAATGCGAATGGAACGAATCCATAAGAAAATCCGCTTACTTTCATTTCTTCTTCAAGGAATCCTATCGTGGATTCTTCGCTCGCGACATTCCCGAGGGAGATGCGCGTAGAGAGAAAGAGACGTAACGGATTACCTCGTTCCTCGAGGATCACGTAATTTCACGATCACGACAACGATGACGAGGATGCGAAATCAATCAAAGTGATTATTTCTGTACTAATGCATATAGCTAAACGTGGATTTTTTCAATAAATTGTCATGGAAAAAGATAATTCTTTTTTCCTTTTTCATTCGATCCTTCGTCACGCCGACGATTTTCCTCCTACATGCGACTCCACCATTGGCCGCGGTCGCGGCAGGCCTCCGGCACGTGATATTGTGGCAATCTGATTAGAATTGTTAATGTTATTGCAACTAGAGGCAAAAAATGGTGCAACGGCAATAGGCTCGCGCATGTACGCACGCGGTGCATTCGCTTGTGCTCACATTCGCCAGTTTTCTTCCTCCGCGTCTCTCGTCATCTCTTTCTCGCTCTAGGATCACTTTAAATTTCGCTAAAAGTGTACAAACGGCGTGCAAATAGCTCTTTTCCGCGGATTTTTATTACTGCTTATTGCATCCACTCCTAATTTATAATTAATGTACATATAGAAACATAAACCTGATTTCATACGCTTGACTTCATTATTTTGATATTTTTAATTCTCTTTTTTACTACTAAATCTCATAAATTTGTGCGATTAGCTTAAGAGCGTTTCCTTTAATTCTTACACTTCGAAATTAAAGGGCATAATTTTTATCAATTGTTCTATATTTCGTATATGTGATTTTATCTCTATATTTTTTTTACACGATCTTATATCATTGCTCAACACAAAAATGTTTCTTTTTTTACTTTTATTTATCTCGCAACAATTGCGACACCGATTATTTCTTTGTGAAATTGAAGATGCAATAAAAATGTGTCAGTCTTTAAATAACCAGGTCGCGGCTAACGTAAAAGCTCAGGAAATGGGTTACGGGCGTGACCAGAAAGCTGTCTAGCTTTCGCAAAAAGGGGTTGGAAGAAATGGACGAAATATGGCATAAGCGGCCATAGAGAGATGTTAAGTCTTCACAAAAACTACCCTCGCAGTCTGGCTTGAATAGGCTTTAGGATAAAGAACGTCAATTCCCTTATGATGAAAGATAAAAAAATCATAGTAGTCAGCGCAAGATTATTTACAATGCGATTTCCTTATCAATTTCATAATAAAAATAAATTCCGGAAATTGTTATAATGTTAATATATGAAATAAATGTTTCATTGCGTGTTTCTTTTTGCATAAAAGTCCAAACATTTACTTATGGATAAATTTTGTTCTTTGTTCGTTACGATAACTGTAGTTTGCTACCAAGTCGATTACTATGCATTTCTGAATAGATTGTAACAAAAACTTTCTATCCTAACCAGTTCATGTCAATTTAGAAGACAACCTTGGTTTCGATATATATATATATGTGTGTATATATCATATACATATTTATTAATGTTCTTATAGATTTTATATTGCGGCCACTAAAAATCCGTTTTTATTGCAATTTATTGTAAATTGTAGGAGTTAAATGTGTATATATAGAGTCTAATTATGTTATATACGGAAGTCTATAATTAGAAGAATAAATATGAATAAGTTATATATGGAAGTCTGTAGTTATAGAAAAAAAATATGATCAAGCTTGTCACAATAAATTACTGGTACGCACACAACGGCAGAACGACGGCATTATGATGGATATCGTTAAAACCATATCCTTGTTCTACGTATGATGGGCATGGAAGTAGAAACTATATCTAGCCTCTGCGGACGTTTTCAACAATGTATAACTTTTATACGGATTTCTTTTAACAACTATTAATATTTAATGACTAATATTTAGACATTGTCATTTATAAGGAAAGCCACCTAATTTTCTTCCACCTAATTTTCATTTGTAAAATTCTATAATTTCTGTAATTAATATATATCTATTTCTATCATTTTTAAGAGAAAGAAAAATATATAGTATTATAACTAATTGTAACAAAAAAAAGCGCGCGGTTTGCAGAATCAGATATGTAATAAATTCACACAGAAATATTTAAACACTATAAAGACCTACTTCGACCGAAAAATAGGATTTCTCTTATTTCGGAAAAGAATAAATTAAAAATGTTAAAAAAATTCAACTCTATATTTTCTTTATATGATTATTTTTTATGATTTTATAGAAAGAGAAATGTAGAACTTTATATATATGTTAAAATAAATGCATCTAAAATTGATACATATGATAATTTTAATATTGACATGTATCTCGCTACTCCGCGTTCAACACAGCTTGTGTATAATGTGTAGCCTCAATTGATAGTAAACGTTGATACGTTTTAAAACTATTTATACGTTTCATCCGTGACAGCTGATACAGCAGTTTGACATCTAAAACGTAGTATATTCGTGATAACATATCATTTCGGAAAATCGAGTACGTGCATGAAAAATGCATAATCGCGTAGGAGTGGCGAAATAAATCCCACGAGCTGACATACTAACAGCCAGATAAAAATCTAGCCTTGCATCGCAGGTGTGGTCTACAGAATAATTTTTATAGCTTAACGTCGCGTTGCGATATGATTAATGACGACTTATTGGCCAGTTCTCGTTCATTATGGAAAATCGAGTCTGAAATTGCATATCGCGAATTAATGAACTTGAAGACACGTTATTTCTTAACACGATATTTTTATACACTTCCGATGCTAGTGGACGATAAGCAAACAAGCGGAAAACGCTGCAAAGTACGTAATAAATACTTATTTCAACATTATAAATTTATTGATAAAAATTTGTCTGTATTCACTTGAAAATCTTGCTCAGTTTATGTCATTTTGATATCTCAGCTCGTGAGAAAAAAAGAATCCTTTTACACAGCGATAATTAACTACGCTAATTGACTATAAACAACATAGCTTTCCTATGAAGTTTAAGGAAGAGAAACTTTCTGGGTCGATAGACTTCCACTTTGCCGTTATGAGTCAGATAAATGCAGGCGTATGGCGAAGTAATTGACCTTAGATTAGCCTCGTCGGGAAACTATTGCTTTTCCGCTACGCGAGATTATTCAATTCTGCTTTTACGGTATTTCAGAAGTAGGAAGTATAGTGACGCAATTCTATCTGCCCTTGTTCTATATTGTATCTTTATGTCATCGGCGGTTATTCGCATGACAAAAACGATATCCGAGATATTTGGTACATGGAATGATTTCATTTTCAGCGTTGTTTTCGCATGCTGTCGTTCTTTAATTTAACTATCATGCAATGAATGACGTGAGTGAATATCACCGGTGATTATTAAGTAGAAAACAGGTTAGCACATGGAGTGATTTACGACGAAATCAATATAATTAACATAATGCTGTGAATTAAATATTTATTGCGCAAGAATAATATAGATATCTATATTATTCTTATATTTTTATAAGAATATATTTTATATATTTTAAGTGTTTAATACACTGTTGTGATTATAACTATATATTTTATAACTGTATATTTTATAACTATATATTTTATAACTATATATTTTAAGTGTTTAACACACTGTTATGATTATAACGTATTTGTTAAGTAGAAACATAAAGTGATTTATCAATCAGAAAATAAGTAATCTTTGATGAAAATCTAATTGAGATTTGGTAATACAGAGGAACAATAAAGATTTAATTAAAAGTGGTTATATTTTTCCTCCCTTTCGACGGCCATTTATTTAATTAGGATAGGTATGTATTTGAGACCTATCAATTTTATTTGAGTCAATTTTATAGAGTTGTACAACTTCGGTTTATGAGTATTAAAGTAAACGTGCTAAGCATTGAAGAAAAAATGTTTCTTATCGAGTGGAGACTAAAACTACATTGAAACGAAAATTGTAGTAGTAAATCTGAAAGTAGATCTAAAAGTGAAAATTTATTTAAAAAGTTTCTTCCTCCTTGGAATTGCACTCACCTACACATTATGCTGATGATCTGAGATTTTACTCATTTTTTGATATCTATATTTTCATATAAGACTATTGATAATTTTATTATATGTTACATTTTGTGAATGATTATAGATATGATTTACCCATCTAGTAAGTACTGTTACAACGAATGACATAATTGATAACATCAAAAAATATTTCGAAGAAAATCCAAATTCTTTGATTAGGAAACTGCTTAAATCTTAGATTTAAATCGAGAAATGATACCAAAAATTTGACAAAATGGCGTTTCATTCATTTTGTTTGGTCTACTTGTTACGAAGTGATAACCATTTACTTTCAAATAAATCCTAATTGTCCCTACACCCTGCACTCTTAATCTTGTACCGCATAGTACTATCAAATTCGAGGCAAAAGTTTTAAAGTGATAATATTGCGAGTTATACACTAATAGAAGGTATTTTCCGAGAAAAACGTCTATATAGTAGATGTTTTTCTCGGAATAATAGCACGACATAAGAAATACAAAAAATAAAATGAATATATATAAGGTGAACTTGCGGTATTTTTCTTTTGGAGGTACAAGGTTCTTCGTACGTACCACCAACATTTCAAACAAAGAACATTCGACAGTAACGGAACTATTCAGCTAACAGAGTGAGATAACTTTCGGCACAATCAAATAGATCAATTATTTCGGTACGATCAGATTAAGCATCAATAAATAGAGTTCTCACAATTTCTTTGAGATACTTTATGTTTGATGATATTTATATTATGTTCCTTGTAATTTATATTTCTTTGTAATTTATATTTATGTGTAGTTTATATTTCAACGTGTACCACCAATTTTCGGCGATACGTGATTAAGAGTGTTTATTTTGTACAATTCGATTATTTACCAAAAATTCGATGCATTTGATTACATTGTAATTTTTCCTAGAATTGAACCTAGAATCGAGAGATGGCCATTGACATCAACTCTTTATTAATAGATTACGGTTTAAGATGTACGTGCAAAGATGCCGATTTACATCATGCACAATTCTAAATGCTCACATTCGCGATCTATGTACGAGGATCTTTGATTCTTCAATTAATAATTAATCAAGCTATCAATTGTTTATCATAAATATTTAAGCATATAAATTCCGTCCCACGCATGTGAGTGTACTAATGAGGGGCTAATAATGGTATTCGTTATGGAGATCAAGGTTGTTATACAGCCCGTGCATGATTTTTAAACGCATGTAAGCGCAATCATTTAATACGCTCTCGTAAAACGGATACTATAGAGATAATATATGATCAATTACGTTGCCCTATTACAGAACGGATGGCTTACTCAGTGTTTTGATTAAATCGTACCAGCTCGCAGATGACTCAAATTTTAAATCTTATTACGATTTTACATTTTTGAAAGTGTACTCGCCTTGAATATACGTTTCAGAAAATTTCACAATTCGATGATTTGCATCTTGTCCTTAAAATTATGCCATGATTACCAAAATTGATACAACCTCGTAGCGTGACTTCTGTATCTTTGCAAAAATGGAATTTTATTAATACATTTGTATTTTCAAATATGGTTACAGGCTTAAAAAATATTTGCAAAGCTATTGATGCGACGATTTACTGTGCAATTCCATTAATTATCCTGATATTTACGATAGAAACTTGAACGCGTCTCTCTAAATATGCGATGAAAGGCATGTAAATTAATAGAGCGACAAAATCGCGTAGAGACAACGTGCCTATCCAGTACTTCGGAATGTTTGATTGAATATCCGATTGCAATTATCATATTTAATCGTGCGCGCTATCATGTTCATTTTCGATAGTATGATCTTTACAATCCATGAATAATGTTGTTATGCAACCACAATCAGTTTGTTGAAATTATCATAATATTATGAAGTTAATATATAAATTATATACAAGGTATTCTGGACTGGTCATTTTTTATCTGTAAATCTTTTGAACAATAAAGATTTAATGGATTTTTCCTTAAAACATCGAAATGTTTTTGAAAAATGATAAACGAATTCTTTAATTTTAAGTAATAAAAAATAAAAAGCTTTCGAGAAACTAAATTTAAAAAACAATAAATATTAAAATCTTATTCTTTGTTGAATTTCGATTGTTGTATGAAGAGATTTATAATCTTTAAGAATTAAGTAAAATGAAAAAAATAAAAGCATGATAATAATCTTGCTAAGGAAAATTAGATTCTAAGTTACTCAAAGAATTTACAGTAATTTCAATAATATTACGTACAAATCGAGATGTAATTTTTTTTATAATGACAGCGAGTGCATAAGCTAATATCGTGCAAGTATTTGCATCATGTATGGTATATAAGTATTATAAACATTATGTCTGCTAGCAAAGGGCCTTTATAATCATAAGTTCCGCGCGATCTGATTAAGATATCACTCGATTATGATGATTACCTAAGTAATAGCTATAGAGCGTACATAACTATTCTGCTAACAGATTTGACCGTGAGAGATTTCGTTATACGAGCATAATGTAATACAGACAGCTATTAGTTCACAATTACCTGCATATACCTCGAGATATACAGCACGTGGTAGCAATTTTTGTAAATTATAATTCTTTTATTTTATGGCTAGATATTTTTCACGTGATATGCAAATTACCATTCAATTATATACGTGGTATTTCAGAGTTGCATTATAGTACAATTTCTATGTCATTGGTTATTGCGATAGAAAACGTTGCGCGAATGAAACTGAGTAATCTAATACATTTATATTAAATTATAAATGTATTGTTATTATACGATAATAATTTTTTATTCATACGTACAGAAAATACTTAACTTGTAACATCTTTTAATAACTCTCGTTAATCTCCTTCATAGTATTGCTAAATATGTATTGTATAAGCAAATAGATAAAACGTACAGGATATGCATTCTCTTCAGGTTGTTCTAGCACGGATGTAGATATGGAAAGTGCGAGTCAAGGATGTAATTCATTTAAAAAGATTGCATCTCTTTTCTCTATTTTGTGACAATTACGTTACGTTTGATTGACGTCACTATAGTTTTGGCAGCATTCAACGATAATATAGTATACATTTACATTTAATTAACGACTTACATCATTTATATATTAATTATGTAATACGATAATTGTACATGTAGATAAAAATATCTTGTCGTCAACATTGCAAAATATTTTTTTTTTATTTATAAATACCATAGATGTAAAGAAAAGATGTATAACATAAAATTGTATATGATTAATTTATGATGTAAATAGAAATGTTAACAAAAATACATAAAAGGCAATTAAGTAAATCGAATCAAATATCTGTTGTTAACTAGATATTCATTTTATTAATCAACCTTGGTATTTTTGAAACTATTTATAATAAATTGTTGAGTCTAAATTACATATAAAGGAAATTAATTTTATTATATTACTGCGGGAATGTAACGTTTGGTGGTATAATGAAGTATATTAATTCCATTGTTCATGCGTTATTATAAAGAAATTGCTTTAATTGTTTCAAACGGATTTTATATTTAATCTATTATACATTATTCTATATAATTGTAATAATTACATGTACAAAATGTGTTACTTTATATGTAAGTCCAGCTTTAATCTACTTTGATATTAATTGTGTTCCACTAAAATTATGTTCCAAGACTAACAAATAATCGACGCACAGTTTGCTTGAACGGAAAATTATATAATATCACAAAAAATATTACTGGGTACGAAGATCGATTTTGACCGAATACGGTGTTTTCCATTCATTTATGTTTTATAAGTTAATGCACTAGTACATTAAAAATGTAAGGCAAATTTGTCAGCAACGATTAAAGAATCATTAATCTTTTGAAGAAACACCAAGGTCCTTTGCGGTAAGTATAAAAAAATAATTGCAATTCCACGCAATAATTAATTCCTATAGTAATTTGATAGGCGTATTCTCAAACGCTGATATAACGATCCTGCAGGCGATAACGATCCTGCTCGATTGACAAGTCTGATAAGCCTTCATATGTATGTTGTATTACCTCGCAAAAACCTTATATTATTGCGCATATGTTACATTCTAACGGAACCCTATCGATAACTGTACGTATGTTACCGACTTTATTAGATTTTAGAGTTAAACTAATACATAAAATGTACAAATTAATTAATTTATAAAAGTTTTGTTTTTAGCACCTATTTTATTTTTGCCTGTCATAATATAAATATCAATACCAAAATATATTACGGAAATAGATTTCATATCCTTCGAACATTGCGCAATTGCACTTTTTATTGCAGGTTTTGCAGGAAAAATGTACGATATGGTTAAACGATTATCGAATGGGTGTGATATAGAATTATAAATTGAATGTTTCTGATTTTTACACGAAAAATATATTCCAAACATGCATCTTTATAGTTACAGGAAACATCCTAAATATCAAAATTAATTTTTGCCATTTTGTATCCAAGAGCTTAACACAAAGCATCTTTTTTTTTATCTTACACGCAAGCTTTATTTTTTATGCTGAAGTCTGTACATTGTAACGTGATTGCACAACGATACTTTTTGCATGACTTGTTTTCTGCTCTAATATGGTTGCTATTATACATTATTAAATATTCATCTATGTACGTTCTATCTTTTTTCCCACGCTGACTAGAATAAAGATATTTTTAATGGAATATATTGATTCTGATTTAATGTATATCAATTTATCAATACCACCTTCGACCATTTCCGCGGTCTCAACAGTTTGCTCTTCGTAAAAAACAAGAAACAAAAATGCCTTTTATATCATAAAATACGAGAACGTGAAATTATTACGTGTATCAACATAGCGCTTTTATTATCACTGTTAAAATACAAATTGTATTTCTCCCTTCTTCTTCGCGAAATGTTTATATCTTTATAATATTCTATTACTGTTAGGTAAAAAATAAAAGAACGAAAAAACTATAATAATGTACTTCAATGCACAAGAACATTAATAAAAAAAAACAGAAAATAAATACACAATAATAATAGGTAAATTTGAAAACTTTGCGACCTAACAATAAAAGCATACAGCTTTAGATATCAAATTTATATTTTTCAATATGGTCTCCTTCGATTTCAGTGCATCTAGCGATGTTCCAGTGCTTTTATGCGATCACGGAAATTCGTTTTTCTTCAAAATAATTGTTTATTATAGCTCAGTTTTCTTGACTATTGTATACGATAGTGTATTCAATACAGTTTTCATCTCTTTAAACATTTTTATTAGTATTAAGCCTTTTTTTAACAAAGAAACTTAATCATAGCAGTGTTCCATATCATCTATTTATATGGATATCAATACTGTTTTGTTCATAAAATAACAACAAATTACTTAACAATTTGACAACAAATTACTTAACGTAGAGTCACCGATACCGACATACCACTTTGTTTTTAGACAATATTTCTTAAACGAAAGATAAAAATACAACTTCAAAAACATAAATACAAACTAAAAAGTGTCTTCTATCAGATAGTATATAACAGTTTTTATAATACTGTTTGCAATTTTGCAATAATTAAGTTTTTCGTAAGTTATGCAAAAATGAGCGTCTGACAAAATGGGCTCCAAAACTGACATAATAGACAATAATGCCAACATTCTATAAATAAAAATATATCCTATTCTGTAAAGAAAACTAATTTATGAAACTATAAACATTTAAAATAACATAATATTATCAATAATACAGTCACCATTATTTTAATTACGCAATTTGCAAAAGAACCATAAGAATTTTCTTCTCAGATTCATAGAATTTGTTTTTAGCTGATTTGATATAGAAATAAGCCACAAATATATGAATTATGAGTTTGTACTTCTTTAATTAGCTAAACAGATCACGTTTTTATTAGTATTAATAAGGTGCAAAGGTTAGTTTTTAAGAAATAAGGGGATGTCGCTTTAGGAGACCTATGTCAGTATCGGTGATCTTCCTTTATAAACTGTTCCATATGTTTCACGTTTCAATCGCACTGTTCTTGCATACGATCGTAAAATGATTGCATGATAATTCTTTGCACTCTTTTATATGATTTTTTTATACGATTTGTTACTCAATTAATGATTGAATATTACTCTTACATTAAATATTCATATACCTTGTTTTTATCCTGTTTCTTTAAATCTATAACAGCATATTAAGCTTTTATGCATCTCAATTTGGTGTTATAATAAAAACAATATAATATAATTTCTATTATATCCAGTTTATAATTAAAATTTACAAGATAACATATAATTATTATTTAATATTTATAAATTTATAATTTATTATATTGCATTTACAATAATGTGTAATGTGTTAAGAATAAGGATCCATTGTTTGTGTACAAATCATATAAGCATACTAAATTGTTCTGCTTTCAAATATTTGGCCATAGTTTGCTTAGTGAAATAGAGTTTATTGCTACTCGATGTTTCCTTCAAACAGTATTCGTGCGATCGTCGCGTTACACGTTATCATTTACGAATTATAGTGATCGTAAAATGGCGATTTGGTGTTTCAATAAAACAATAGCTTGTGGTACAATAGCATCTGTTGCTTTAGTCTATTATATTATTGTATTACATAATCGCAAGGAAAAGAAGGAAACGGACAGTAAGTTAGAATATATTTATTCAATTAAAATCTGCTTTCACATTTTTTTATTTGAAGTATTCGTCGAGTAGTATGTAACATGGATGAGAAGATCAATTGTAAATGCATAAACGATCTAATTGTAATATTTCTTATTTAGAGGCCGATCATAATAAAGTTTGTGAAATTAAAATAACTAACACATCTTCGTCTAATATACATAATAAAAGACAAATTTCTGCTAAGAATACTGCAGCTAATCCAGATATTACGCCATTGATATCAAAAGTTAAACAAGTTGTTTCCTCGTTGCCAAATCTAAGTACATCTAATCCAGTAAAACCGCCACGAAATAAAAGATTGGACCAGATACCATCAAAAACTATAGAAGATCGTAATTTAATTATGCAAAAGAATGCCAAGTAAGACATCGCTTAAATCATTATAATAAATCATTATAAATTTCAATTCTAATTATTATTTCTCATTCGTAGTTAATTAGTTCCTAGTTAATTATTTTTAATAATTATTTCTATAAAAGTCATGAGAATTATCAGCTGGAATTTATCTATCTAATTTCTTATTAATTATACTGAGAAATAATTTATATATTGTATAACAACATAATGATTTAATAATAATGTACTGTGAAATTAAACATAATAAACGTTTGTTTTACATACCATATTTCTCTTAACCTAAAATCTTTAAATAAGGATAATAACGATATAATAAATTACAGATGCTTTACATACAATGAATCAAGCGATACAATTATCATAAATAATTCACCTTCATCTTTTAAACATGGATTTAGCAATGCTAAAGATAACTTGACACCAGTAGTTATTCATATTAATAATTCAATAAACTCTACAAATAATAAAGTTCAAATAAAAGTTTCCAACAGTCCGGTAAAACTATCGACATTGAATATGAAGACAGTATATGCGTCTGATGATTTTTGTACTAATTGTAAGAACAGGTAAGATTCTCTTTTTAATTATTAAACAAATTTAAAATTATACACGCTAAAGAGGCTAATTAAAATTTTCGATTGACACAGATTAAAAGTAAAGTAAAGTAAAACTTATACATGTAGATATGTTATAGAATATGCAAAACTGTTTTGTATGCTATCCTGATATTATAAGAAATCTGAATCAAATAACTCCTTATTTATATGAATTCTATGCTTATATATTCATATTTTCGCAATCGATTTAAATATTTAATTTTTAAACCTTTAAAAAAAAATTTTGTTTTTTTTACATGACTTAAATCATATCTTATTTTGCGATTTATAAATTCGTGACATTTCACTGAAAAGATTAAATTAAAAAACAAACTAATTTATTTAATATTGAATATTAAATTTATTTTTATTAAATATGTATTATTAAATATATATTAAATATTAAGATATTTAAGATATTTATATTTGAGATATTTAAGATATTTATATTTGAACTGAAATATACACATATACATATATGCTTTTACATTTTTAAAGATTTAGATGCTTTACATTTTTTAAAGACATTTTTCCTACTTGAAAAGAAGATAAATTTTTATTGTATGTGCTAAGCCACATTGAATCAAATTATTGTTTTAAATTGAATATTTTAATTTTTTGTTTTATTATGATAAGAAATATATATTTATTATTACGTTTAGGTCCGCCAGTTTGGCCAAGATCAACCAGAAAAATGAATCTAAAGAAATCAACATTAAGATGCCATCGTTTAATCGTCGACGCCTTGTAGAATATTTTATGACGTTTCGTAGAAATCGATTAACGAATGCACACGATAATAAATGTACAAAGGAAATAGAAAGAAATAATGTAACTATTATAATCAATGCTTCTACGTAAAGAAATAATAATCGCGAGAAACGTATTTTTTAAAGATTACAGCATTTTTAAAAATTTTGTATTTTGAGATGACGGTACAGCTCTTTTATTTAAAAAAATTAAGAAAATCGTTTAATTATGCTAGTTTTTGTACAAATTAGCAAAAAAATTTTTTTTTTTACGTAGAGAAAGAGAGAGAGAGAGAGAGAGAGAGAAAGCGACTCTCGAAAAAGACAGAACACGCAAAGTACAATATAATCGCGTAAATATATATTTTAATTTTTACTATGTAATGTTATATATTTGAAATTCATATCTGTAATATCGTTTATTGTAATAACGCCAATATGCAAAATTCTTCTATTTTAAAATGTTATTTGTTATATTTATTATTTATGATCTACATATATCTACACTTTAATATGTTCTCTTCGAGGTTCTTTTGTAAGTTTTATGAAAGTTTTATAAATATGTCGTATATAACTATCGTCGTTCAAAAATAATATTTTTATAGATTCGTATATTTATATTATATTGTTTATAAAATTTTGATTAAGATTATATTTATTTTATATTTATTTTCGTTATATTTAAATCTCGTTATTTTCGTAAATATAGATACAAATTTCTTAGTTATTCTTATTACACATGTCGTACAGAATATATATTTATATTTAAATATGCTTACGAAAATTTTCAATCGCAAGTTCTAATAAATATATATTCAAAGACAAGAGCAAACATTTCAAATATTACATTACGATAATAGAATTTTCTTGTTTTTATTAAATGCAAATAAATACATCTGTAAATAATTATATATATTTTTTTATTATGCAATTGATCTACGTTTTAAAAATCTTAAAATATAATATGTCTTTTTACATACAAAAGTTTTTGTTATAAAATCGCAATATAATTATTTAATTATTATGTTTTATGAAAGAAATCATTTTATTTTTATTTTACTTTATACATATTTTCAGTGCAATTATTTCTCTCTCTCTCTCTCTCTCTCTCTCTCTCTCTCTCTGTCAAGTATAATTTTACATTCTCATATATTATCGCGTTACTCATTAAAATATTATATGTATTATTGTTACATGAAAAATTAATCCTTTGTGGTCACATTTCTTAAAAGTTCCGTAATGATTACCCCGGGATCAAAATGACTCCAGAACACATTGAGCCGATTGCTGTGTTCAAAACTTTCATTCTATGAAATTAAAATATTATTGGTTAAATGCGTTCTGGAGTTATTTGGACTTCAGTATGACCACGAAGGATTAAATTAGATATTATGATACATATTTTGGATAATTTTTTATTACATATTTTATTGATAATTATTATACTATTTGTTCTTTTTGTAGTATTACATGTTTTTAAAATAACTATAATTATTTTAAAAGAATATCTAGAGATTTAAAATTTTATCGCGTTTATCTAAAGGTGTATGTGTGGTAATTAATTTCAACAATACTATAAATCGCGAACGTGTATACGTACGAAACGCTTCATTATCCAAAATATATAAGTGTAGTGTGGATTTAATGTAACATTCAATAAGTCGATTTTTTATTTGTGCCAATTTCCTAATGGAATAAAACTAGTATTTTATAGGCATTAAAGATTTAAATATTTAATTTCTATACAATAACAATTTCAGTATAAGCTATTTTTAAAAAAAGAAGTGGGCAATTGTAGACGAGATTTGTGATATAATTTCTATTCACGTATTTTCTATATGTCCTACCGATCGACATTGATATAATCTGTTACTATATAATTACCGAGTTTATTCACTCGTTAAATGCGATACGACGTGGACAGTATTAATAGCTTGAAATGTCTATAGCAAATATCTGCTAAATTACACATCATTATTTAACTCATAAAAAAAGCATGTGTTTTTATTTACACAGTTGGAAAAAAATGTGTTGAATTTAACATAAATCGCAAATACCAAACGGTCCACTCAAATTTTTGGGTTAATTTAACACAAAATGAATATATTCGGAGGTTACACAAACATTATGTAAAAGAATTCATACCAAAAAGGTAATTTCGACACAGTTTATAAATAAACCGTGGAAGCATATTTAAAAAAAAAAAATTATTATAACATTTATGATATGTAAAATTAACACGTATTTTATTCATTTGTCTTAGAATTTACGTTTTAAAAAACATTATTTTTACGTTACTTGTTCACTTACTCATAAATTGTGTCATTTTGACACTATCAATAAGAAATATTGAATATCAATTCCATAAAAAATCTTCAAATAACATAATCATATTATGTTAAATTAACACTCAAATATGTTAAAAAATTCAACACAAACTGTTAACACAAACGTGAGTGGACCGTTTCCAACACAAATGCACAAATTTTTTTACTGTGTAGATATTTTTCTGTGATATTTTTTTAATTAGATGGAGAGAATCGTGGTAAAAATATTTGTATCGTTTCATACAGAATATGCGTTTGTCACACATGTAATAAAATTGCGGCAATAATAAAATAATTTTTGTCAAATTCTATCGTCTTAATTTTGCAAAAATAATACATAAAAAATATTAATGATTTATTTTATTTAATATTACTCGTGTAACGAAATCATATACAAGTTGCGAACGTAATTGTAACTAAGTATATGTAACAATCATGTAAGTTAGAAGGGTCTGAATTACGAAATGCATTACAAAATTATGTGACTTTTAACGCGGGAACGACAAAAAATTTTTTTAGCATAAACATAAAGTATAGAGAAAGAGGACTGAAAAATCAAATAATACATTTTAATATATATATATACTTGCTAGACTTTTTTATACTTTATGTAATTAATTCTGTAATAATGCTTAATCTCATTATATAATAAACATTAAGCATTGTTGCAAAGTAGAATTATAATTTTTATTATTGCTGCAATAATTATCTTTTTTATTCTTAATTTGTCATAAATTATATATACTTTGAAATATACATATATAAGTACTGTATTTTACTGTTTTTATCAGTTATACATAATTTTCAGCTTATATGTATAACTATATTGGTGTATCAAAAGAAATGCATGCTTGTGTGGAAAAAAAGAGATTAAAAATACAATAATATGCATAAAAGTTAATGTTTTTGTAACTGGATTTTCCAAGGATAATTATTAAGGAACCGCATTTTTTTCCCATATAATTGCGGTTATCTGTTTCACAATGCTTCCTATTCCGATTCATAAGTGTCGTAAATTCGTTGAAACGACGAAATTATTATTCTTAATGCAAAGGAATTATTACTCATCGACTTATTACTCGGAATTATTACTCGAGGTCGTCCAAGAAAAAAATCTCATTCTTTTCGCGGCAGAGTGCTCCTGAATTTTCCTTTTGCGATCTGATAAACCGCTGTGTCTAATAGATGTTCTCCCTATAGAAAATTGTTGATGCCAACATGTGACGACTGATTACATTTACATTAGCATCTGTCACTGTCTTGGAAGTGGTGCTGAGAATGTCATTTATTCGCGATTAATTTATTCTATGAAATCAAATGTGCGAAAGTCATCGAGACATTAATCTGTCAATTAATCGACAAGTAAAGATATTTGTCGTACGAGATACCTAACAATTAGCTCGACTGGAAAATCGTAATTCAGTAAAATCCATTATGACATATGACGTATCGCGAACGTAGGTCTGGGTTGAACAAGTTTGCATTAATATGGCATCATCATGACATGATACATATTTTCTGATCAATTAAATCGCGAAGATCGTTAAGACAACTTTTAAAATTAAAAGATGAAAATCAATTCTAAAATTCGCTTATTGTTACCAGCTTATATACTGCAGACAAGGGAAATAAGGGAATAAAAAATGGTAAATAAAAATCCTTCTTATTCGCTGTAATTATTTTTTACTTCCCTCCCTACGATTTTTCTTTCCTTATTATTTTCTTCCTTATTTTTTTACGAAGCGGCTGTCATATTTTCACAAATGTTCAAAATTGAAATAACATCTGATGCACAGAAATGATCTATCGACATAAAAAATGATTTATCGACTGATTGAAGTGTCTGATCGTAATAGTCTGCAGTATCGAACGCTTCGGTCGATGAATTATGTATACGCTGGTTTATGCTCAAAGTGCGAATGCACAACGCGCTCGATCGTCGTTACTACGCATGATTTGCATATTGCGGGTTCGCGAGTAATTAACGATCGGCACGTTACATAATGAACCGATTCCCGGCGATAAGGATGTCCGTTCGTTAGTATGTGATCTATCGCACATGTACATATGTACCCCCGTTAGTTGGCGCGCGCGGTATTTCCTTTTTCCTTCTTGGATGACGCACATGACGTCCACGTCCACGTCCGTTGATCGTGGGTGTGAACCGGCGTGGCCTGTGGCTATACTGGCGGGCCCCTCGCAGACCTTGAATTATCTCTTGTCTCGAACGAGCATTCGATCTGTTGCTATAAATGTGACTCTTGTGGATACGTGAAGGAAGCTGGAAGAACTTACTACAGACTCTTCGATGGCGTAATCGGTAGTCAACTCGCATTGTAAACAAACTTTTTAAGGCTGATGTCCGTTTAATCTGTTATAACTTTATTCTGAATTAATATATAGCATGGATCTTGTTAGTTTTGAAGATTAAAATTTGATGTCTACTCGCACTGAAAAAATGTCTAGTTATAGCTACTAGATATTGAAATAGTTTCAGCTAAATGTTGGTAATATAACTATAAAACATAACTTTACCTTTACAAATATTTAATAAGTATTACCAAACGGTATTACCAATGGTATAATACTAAATATTTGTAAAGGTAAAGTTATGTTTAATTATGTTATCTTTTTAATAATATCATTTAGTTGATATTATTTCACACAATATCTGGTAGCTATAATTAGATTTTTTTTCAGTGCGGTAAAAAATTGACTTAATTTGCACACAATATTTACGACTTGTTATTGCGATCGTGTTATGTTTAGCCAACTAACGACAGTCTATCCTGATACATTATTAACAGCTAATTAATTCCAATCATAACTGCATGATTAGTTGTTGTCTGTACATCATATCTCTCCATGCAAAATACGCACGCGTCAATTTTATCTGTAAATTCTGTGAATTATCTTGTATTGACTTTTAACAAGTAAAAGATATAAAAAAAAGACACACATATAAATGTATTTGGATTCGTTATGACATATACAGTCGTTAGAATTAAGTTGAGGCAAGAATTCCAAAGACTTCAATTTTAGTTACGACCGGACGACTTTCGCTCATTAAAGGGAAATCCCGTTTCTTCTTTTCCTTCAGGTTGATAAATCGAACGGTCACCTCGGACTACTAGTGTCTTAGCGCCGGACGACATACCAACCATAATTATACTGCAATGATATCCGTATGGATACCTGGAACTTCACCAGGGAGAAACCGAAAGCCTAATAATTGATAGAAAAACCAAGTTTATTCTTATTAAACCAGCTGATAGATATAATGAAATAAAAATATTCCACGTAGCGTTGATCTATTATAAAACCAATCGTTATTTATAATTTTGCTAGTTAAAGTTGCATCGTTGTGTTAAAGGAATCTCTAATGTCGATCAATTCCGGACTTTCCCTCAACGCAGTACCTTGAAACTTAGCACGTAGCACGTAAAAGAGAATCGAGTTGTCGATCAGATACGTTGGAGATTTCTCCTGTGTGACCTTGCAACAATGTGCATCATCGATCGAAGATTACTAAGTAGTTGTGATCATTAAACAATTGTGAAAAAACATAAAGATAAACTCTAAAGATATACGTAGTTAATTCATTTCAAACAGTGTAATAATTCAAGAAGTAATAATCAAGTGTAATAATCAAGAAGTATATATATTTTTTTTTCCAATATAAAAAAAAATTATTTATTAATTACACAGATTAAGTTCCTTGTCTAATTGACATAATAATATTAAATAAAATTAATCTTCTGTTTTAATTAAATTTCCTGTTTTAAAAATTTTTTATATTTTCATCTAAAAATATAAGATAAATTTTTAGATCGTTTTAGAATAGGAAAGTTCTATTGTATGTGCTTGTGACGTTGCTCGATGCTATTCACAGAATTACCGATTTGATAGTTATCTGTCGAATCATATAAAACCGCAAATTAATTTTTATGATTTCAGCTAAATACGTCTGCTACATATTTATGACGTGTCGCGCAATGAACGCGCGCATACAGAGAACGGAAAAGACCGTGGTGCTTACGGTTTTCATATCGTGCTTGATCTTGGACTATGAAATGTATTCCACTGATTGCAAAAAACTCACTGGACCGGCAAGGGAAACCGTGGGTTTTACCTGATTTTACTCGGTAAATCGAAACTACATCGCGTACTCGCTTCCTCAAGCAATCGCTTTTTTATGGGGAACCTTGAGCCTTATGGAATTAGAACGATAATACATACGAAGAATGCAATTATACAGAAGCACAAATTATATCTATTTCCCGATACATTTGCTGATTTCTGTTCTACTGGTAATACTATTTTTTTTACGTTTGAGACTTAAGTTTAATCCATCTTGGCATAAATTGAATAAATGAGATAAGTATTTTAAACATAAAAAATTACGAAAATTTTGATCCTGTTACGTTCTATAATTGGAATTTTTTTAGTAGATCGCATTTTTTATAATGTGAGAGAACTCACTGGATCCAATTTTAGAACAAAGTGCATGCAGTCGACATACTTTCCATGAAAATCAATGTGTCGCGAAATTACGTCGGTACAGTATTACAATATTGCAAAAATAACCATTGCAAAATATAGATAGTCCGTAGATATATTCGTCTCCATATAGACGTAAATACCACGAACATTGATCCTTAAGCCAATTTTAATCTTCCCAGCCTTTTAATAGACTTGCCTATTATAGCAGAGATAATTTGATTTCGCTTTTGAATGGCGAGAATAGAATTGAAACAAAGAGGAGAAAAATAATAACTGTAATCAGAATTAGAAAGGAGGATGTGCTGGAAGATTATGTTTGGCAACCTTCACTCCAGATTATAATTGACTATAAATCAAATTAAATACTTGAGAATAATTCTCTATTAAAATATTATATAAGTAAATTATATATAGTTCTAACGTAAAAAGTAGATATTATCTAACATAAAAAGTAGATATTATCACAACGTTAATATCAGATATAATTGGTCGTTCAGTCCTATATTAATAATCTGCAAGAACCGGCTCTGTCATAAACGTCCACAGTTGCATGCATCCGAAATAATTATAATAATTGAAGATTGATTTGCATCTTGCGTTGTCTACGGTTTCATCTGAGATTCGCAAGGCCTTCAAGCACACATATCATGCATGAATCGTTATATCATGATCATTGTGCATATATACTATTGATGTATAACTTGTTATACCATCGCATGACTCTAATCCATTCTGTCACTATGCATGTTTAAGATAAAAATCCCGGAGTTCGATCAAATAATTCTAATTAAACAAGATAGATAAATAGGTAAATAAAAGTGTCGTATCTATAATTGACTGACTCTAATTGTTCTCTGAGCAAATTATTCCAGTAGTCAAACCAGATTTGCATTTACGTCACGCTCATTAAATGTTCATTAGTAATTATTTACGCATCATTTCCTTTCATATCTGTTGCGATTTACGTGTTGCGTTAAAAATAAACTTACAAAGGCTTTCTGCAAATCGCTCTTAATTGTTGCAAAGTAATGTATGCTTGCAAACCAGTACAATGTTATTAATGAAATAATCAGGAGTAATCGAATCTCTTTGTCTCTGAATCAAGATTCGATATAATTGCGCCTTTTATCCTTAAGTTTTCGCTCTAAATAAATTGTTATCTAGAGATCGATCAATTATAATAACCGGATATGAAATAGCGTGTCCAACTAGTCTATTTTTATTCTTATAAAGAAGTATGTACGGTAACTTAACCATTTTTTATGAATAAATATCCGTCGCATTTTTCATATGTAAGTTGTATTTAAACGTTTAAATTAAATAATCGTGAAATAATCATTTTAATTACCTCGCATAATAAACCTTTATTTCGTGCTTATTTAACGCAGTAAAGAGTATTTTATTGAAAAAGTGACACGATTTAATTAAACTCATTTCAATTCCTTATAAACACAGGATTGTGCGATGAACGATAAGAGGAAACGGCTGACTGTCCCTGTACATCAGAAAACTCGAATGCGACCACTCATCTGGAATAAGCGTCCCTCTGCACGTAAAGCAATGATCATTCACTGCGAATCCGTGTGAAATATATCGGGTCTTAGCGAGGGTTTTCCGACCATAAAGTGTGCCGCATTCCGCAAGCTCAAGATACTACCCCATCGGAGTTATAGCCGAATCGCGGTAATATTTCAAAGATGCATTTGATGGCATCGCGTCTTCTGCCCCCCGAATTGTAAAATCATATTTCAAAATTATACATGTTATAAAAAAATATAAATCGTCTGTATTCTCTGCGCCATAACTCGATATAGCATTAAGGAGCGATTCCTAATGTGTTCGAAAGCCACGAATGCCAGTAATCCGCAAGGACATCGCTTACATATATCCGATAGCGTTCTCAGACACACTTGCGAATTAGACATGATCGAGGTGCGTCATTGTCATTGTAATGACAAAGCTAACACGCTTCGGTGACTTTTGACTGATTACGTGCGACGTAAAGAAATAATAGAATCTCTCCTTGGATGACTTTCCTTGAACTCGTTGGGTCTCTTCCCGCGACTGGGATGATCTACGATTTCTTTTATTATTATCGACTAATATTCATTGTGTATGCAATGGCGTTGCAATTTCAAGTTTTGATACGTAGGAACGATAAATCGACGATAACAGGATATAAAAAAAAGGATATAATTATCCGTCAGAAAAAGAATAAAATAATTCTATTATTGTTAAAAATATTATTTAACTTCTCTTTTTGTTAAAATTTTTTACGTGAGACAAATTATGATTTATTTTCATCTCTAAGATGGTCACCTAACAATTGTTTCTAAGGTTATTGCGTTTCGATCGTAACTACTGATAATTTATCGGTGACTATTTATCATCTAGATAATCGATCACGAAACTCTGTGTATCTTAGGACTATGAATATTTCTGCTGCATATCTAAAATATATATGTCAGATCGCTAACAAATGCTTAACTCAGAAACGAATGTCATTGCGTATATGTATTAATGATATTGATTCGAAGCATGGAAAAACATCCTCGATGTTTAGTGCACTTTCGAGGAATCAATCCAGCAAAGTCAAGGTGATTGTCAAAAATAATCATTTGTAACAATGTATATCAAATTCAAACGGTAAATGTGATTATTTCATGATTGATTAAATCAGATTTTATATAATATTAAAATAACTAAAATATTATTCATTTTATATATTAAAGCAAAACATGTATTGTATTGCTTTGACAAATCTTTTATATTATAATTGATTAGTTTCATTACAAAAAATATAATACAACTGCATTAAAAGATACGAGTTTTTCTTAATATGTATAATATGTATAAATTAGATCACATTTATATTTTTCTTATTATAATTATTTTACTTCTATGATCTTTGTACAATTTCAGACTTTGGCGACGCTATATACATAATTTAGCTTAATAGTAAGCTTTTACGTATATATACAGTAAAAAAATTTGTGTATTTGTGTTGGAAACGGTCCATTCAACAGTTTGCGTCAACAGTTTGTGTTGAATTTTTTAATATATTCAAGTTTTAATTTAACATAATGTGATTATGTTATTTAAAGATTTTTTGTGAAATTGATATTCAGTTTCTTAGTGTGTCAAAACGATACAATTTATGAGTAAGTAAACAAGTAACGTAAAAGTAATATGTTTTAAAACGTAAATTCTAAGACAAATGAATGAAATATTGTTGAATAAATTGAAATACTGTGTTAATTTAACATATCATAAATATTAATTTTCTGAAAAAAAATTTTCCCATGGTATGTTTACAAACTGTGTCGATGTTATCTTTCTTTGTATTTATTCTCTTATATAATATTTGTGTATTACCTTCTAATATATTCATCTTATGTAAAATTAACTCAAAAATTTAAATGGACCGTTTGGGACATGCGATTTATGTTAAATTCAACACATTTTTTCCAACTGTGTAATACGAACTTAAATTAAGTTTATTATTAATTATACCAATTAAATATGACTTTTACGGGACATGTGCAAATGAAGGTGCGGACAAACAAGAATTTTGATAATGATATCGTAACATTACAATGGAGGTTTGACGGTCTATGGTTTGAATTCACAGGGAGCTGAATTCGTAGATTGCTCTCGCGTAAACCCTTCACAGCACGAGTTCCAAATTCTCGGCTGGTTATCTCGTTGAATTGTACTGATACGCACAACCGCAGATTGCAGGTCATTCGTTCGCGGCTACCTCATCGTTGGTGTACGATAGCGAGCCCTCGTAATTATTAAAATCCTCTCAGTGGCCTGACAGAGTGTCTCTCGTGCCATTGGCACGCTCATTGTTGGCCCGTCACTCCCAAAGCGACTTCCCGCGTTATAGAATCGAAGAGCTATCGATCGCACGCGCAATTTCATTCGCAAAGACGTTTTTACAAATCATGAAACTTTGCAAAAATGTTTCCATTTCAGCGATTTTTTATTCAGTTTAACATATGGCCTTTATTTTTAATAATATCCGTAAACTCGAACTTCGAATTTAATTCGAGAATGTATTTTACACGAAAAATTAATATTCTCGTAGTTTAATTTCTTTCCTACAACAAAATTTCTCTTAGAAATTCAAATTATTACAATTCTTGAAAAAAATAATCAGATTGGAGTTGAAATTCATAATTTATAAAAACGTTCACACGTTTTATATTAAATGTACATATATATCTTTTAAATTACTGTTGACATACTCTTGATAAACATTTAACAGATAAAATTTTCTAAAAAATAAAAGATTTCTATTAAAAATAATATTATTTTTTGTTTTAGATATTTTAATATTTGGAAAAACATGCATAGTAATAACTATTAATATTTGTAACATTATTCTAAGAGATCCAAAGACAAGAGTCTGCTTCTATCTATCGAAGTAAATATCATTTATCCTCTACATATGTTTTTTTAGCAAATAAAAGTGAACCGTGAGACAGTAGTCGTCCGCGCATATGATTATCGCGTAAAATATAAGTATAAGGATTCTCGATAAGCGCGAGCGAATATTTGAAGAGGGCTACACAACTGTCAGATGTATCATGGAAGAAAATAAGACAGAAAGCCGTGTAAAAAATCACTATGCACAAGGAGATCCAGTTTAATTTTTGTGTTCCTTTTCTTCTACATGGATTCGCCAACATATGACGAAGTAAGTACACACATTGTATTGATCCTTTTCGAAGGATCTCCATAAATACGATTTGCCAGGAGACGAGATAAGGAGAACTAGAGAAGAAACAGACGTCTCTGAATGTAACATACTTAACATGTTTCAGTTTGCGAAGATAGAATCTTTAAATTTCACGACATTACAAGTGTTGAGTCAGTTAATGAGATATAATAATTGTTTGTGATAGTATCGCGATAAATTACAGGGATTTATTTACGCCGTTTTCTCAGTTAATGGCCTACGAGTCTTCACTGTCATTTAATCCGCGATTAATGACTATTATGAACATGAAAAATTACAGATGATGACGTTGGAAAGGGTTATAGCGAAATATAATATATCTTGCATCTTGAAGTAAAATCACCTGAATCGAGTTGATGATTTCTAGACGCAGCCTCCTATCCAATGTAATTATCGAGTATAGGAATGCATTTAACATTTAATCATTTTTAACTAAATATGCTACATTACTGTATCTATATTACTGTATGGAATAACTGTAATTATTGTGCAATTAGCCGGAGTGATATCATCACAGCCTATTATATTATAAAGCGTTTTAAATTCAAATACGTCTGCATTACGTGAATATGATTCATTAAAGAAGCTCAAAAAACATAATGGCAATTTAAATAATACGTCAAAAATTATACATCATTAATGTAACTATTATTATTCATATAGAGCCGCTGGCAGTTACAACGAAACCGACGCTGAGACTGTCAATTGACGGCCAAAGTTCTATCAATCAGTACTGGACTGACAAATGACTGGCTAAAATGACTGGGTCATTTGCCAGTACTGGGTCCAAGTTATCATCCAGTATTTAGCTAATACTGGGCCAGTAGTTTGTCAGTACTGCACCAGTATCTGAACTATGGCGATCAATATTGACACAGTACTAGGCCGATTGTAAAATCCGGACTGTACATGGGCCTATATGGATATGCATAGTAAACTAGTGAATTATATTTTATTATCTTCTAAAATATATAAGATCATTATAAGTAATAAGTTTTAATATAATAATACATCTAACTATTTTTAAGAGCGTCATCCTGTTTGAGAAAAAGTATACGAACACTGTTAAGATTCTTTCGCATCTCTTAACATAGAAATTATGATTATCAAACACTTCAGCTATTACATTATATAAAGTAAGTTCATATTCAATTAGAAGAATTAATATGTGTGTGTGTGTCTGAGACAAAGATAAAATCTTTAAATCTTTTTGAAGATCTCTACTTTGATAACAATAGTTAAAAAAATGTTAATCTTTAACTGCTAACATATAGCACTTTAGAGAATATCGACAATTCTTTATTATCAATGTTTCTTTGCACTTACACTCTTGTATTTAGTAAAGTAGTAAACACACGCATGGCATGCACATGACGAATAGCTTTTTAAATTGTTACAAGAGATAAGCATCTCGATTCCTCTTATTTATCTTTACAAGAAATAAGACGCAACATCGAACTTTTTTTCTACGTAACATTTACAAAACCAACATCTATCTCCTTATAAAAATAACAGAATTATTTGAGTTTTATTATTATAATAGGAAATTTAATTAGAATTTAATTAGAAAATTAAATTGTAACAATTAATCCTATGTTACTCGCATAGTTTCTGAACGTAATTACTCGTGGGATGTTTCTGACAGCTCAACATTACATCTCAATTTTCATTGTTGTCCTTAATGACTTATAATTAATAAAAGTTGATAATATTTATACGTTCTTCAGATAAAGATAAATACAAAAAAATTTTGTAATTGTGAAATAATTTGTGCTAAATGTAAATAATGTGTATAAATAATATTTATATTCTTTTAGCAAATTCATGTAAGGTCGTCTTGGACATCCGAGTAATAAAGGGTTAATGTTATCAAAACATTATCAAAACAGGTTAATGTTTAAAATCGGGTCCGCGATTTGTTACGGTTCTCTGAACGTTTATCTATCTGACTGTGAACGTATTTATTCTATTAAAGTTTTTTGTACAATCGTCATGAGTCACATTAATAGTGCGAACAAAAATTGCTTTACCCTGCCGGGTGTTATAGTCCGGAACGAATCAATTAGAAAAATTGACTGGTAAAGCGGAACCGGCTCTATCATTGTCGGATTTAGATCGTTGAGACGGGATCACAAAACGATCCGTCCATAGTTCGTTGTCGGATAATTGTCCTTGGTTCTCCAGTTCCGGCCGAGATCAGATTGCTTTCTGTTTCGCGGTGCCGCGATCGTCACGAATGAGTAATCGTTGACTTTATCAGTGTATGCGTCGTTCGATTAATCGACTGGCACGCACGTTAGGACGAAAAGAGAGAGGGAGAGATACTAGACAGACTTTAATCGAAAAAAAGCTCGGTTTCTTTTGTAGAAAAGTTATGGAATTATTTGCGTTTTTTTTGTGGACCAGCCGCATTATTGATATATTGCCGCACACTGTTAGCATCGTTTAATTACCCTTTTATTTACAATTTGCAGCTATATTTATCGAACTCACGCTACTGTCAAAGTCCATTCTATCTTTGTTTCATATCTTCCGAGGGATAGGCTTTGTATAACTTAAATTAAAGCAGAATGACATATATCTGTCTCATTACTTTGACATCGAAATAATTTATTTGCTTACTTCTTACCTATTATAATTATCACACTTCCAGTAAATATACTATAAAATATCAGAAATACATGAAAAATTTATTATTATCAAGTTTTTTAACATCTTTAATCAATGTATAGTTATTTCTATTATGATTTATTATTACTTATTATTTGTTTTTATTGATTATATATAGACCGATAACAAAAAATGAAACTTGGCTATTGTCTTTGCTTATTAGTCTGCTAATATGAATAGCATTTATTTTAGCATTCAATTTGATTTTGCTATCATATACGTAAATTTAATAATAATTAAAAATTAAATTATTATTTGCAGATAGATGTTCCTTATTTGTATTCATTAAATTTTTGATGATTCATAGATTTTCCATTAATCATAAAAATATGCATTTTATCTGTTGCATGTTATAATGTAATATAATATGCTGCATATATATTACATCAAAGTCGTCATTATCAAAAATCAGTCAGTGTTATCAAAACAAGTCAGTTATTACTGTTATGATAACCTTCAATTAATTTAGAATGCTCAATGCCTTGAGGATTATCAACTAAATGTTCATTTATCCGCGGAATTTCCGATAGAGATACTTTTATATAAATATAATTATTTCCTTAATTATGTCATCGTTTGCGTAAAATCCGTTGCAAATTTATAAGCCAAACATGGAATATTCCTGATAACAACGATCAAAACAAGCTATTGAATCGGCTAAATAAAAATTAATTACACTTTTACAATCTCCTTACAATTATTTTGCGATATATACGTAAAATAAATTGCGTGAGGCGAAAATTTATACAATAGATAAATAAATAAAATTTATACAGTGAGCTAAATGCCCCTAATGAATATCTATTAATCTTTGATTGTATGCAGTTTCTTCATACATTTCCTGTTTACACGTGCCACGTTACCGACTTAATGTTCAAAATAAGCCACAATATATGCCAATAATACGATTGAAGTAGCGAGTACGTTCAATGGGCGATAATTATCATGGCTATCTTCTATCGTGGTGATAATTCTGGCTTATCTTATAAAACCGAAATACTTCTCTCTCTCTCTGCATGATAATTATGCAGTGTTATAATTACTACGTGCCTGCGTTAATATCATAAATCGGTTTTTCCTGAATCAATTTTCCGCATAACTAAATGAATTTAAAATTACATATAATCCAGTAAATTTCTAGCGTGCAAATAACTACAAGACTTACAAGTGTGCTCGTATTATTAATTTCAATCACGGCAAAATATTATGATAATATATACGTTATAAGATTATCTAACATCATATTTCTGTTTATTATACCTGGAATAGTAAGCAAAATTGTAAAATATATATGCCTAATATAACTTTAAACGTCAAATTAAATTATTATTTTATTATATATTTTAGAAAAGATTAAAGTGTCGACTTAAGTGGGCTATGTTTAAGTGGATTCTCTATACTGAGTTATTAATAGACAATCACGAAGATTAAAATATCATGATTAGATGACTTTATTACTGCAATAATTATCATAATTGAGCTCTCATATCGCCTACGAAACGTCGACGCTCCCAAGGTTTGTTTATAATCGATCTCTTTGCATTAAGGAACCTATTATCTAACTATTATATAATAGTATCTAGATATTAGCATACATCGATTATCGACATTGATAAAAGCTGTTAAGTGCTACTACAAAAATAATGTGTATCTATAATTACCACGATTTAAAAAAAATTGTTCATCAATCATTATCTTTTTGAGAGACTGAATATAATTCTTATTGTTATTTTATTTATTTTAAAATAATTTTTTTGGATATTATATAATTTTATTGATTTGATAAGTCTTATAATTCAGAATTTTCTCTCTCTCTCTCTCTCTCATAAATATCGGCATGAAAATATTTCTATGAACAGTATTAAAAAATTAATTAGTCAAAATGAGAATAGATAATAAAATATGTAAGTTATAATAATAATTCTTCTATGAGTTAATAATTACAAATAAATTATATTTATTAAAATATGAATTAATTATGAATTTTATATTAATTATGATATTTATACTTTACTGTATTTAAATATATTTACAAATTTATAGTTTCGTGATTCTGCATAAGAAATCAAGTTTGTGAAATAATAAAAAACAGTATAATATATAATTTTATTATATTCACCATCAATTGATTTTTCACAATTGTCATAATATGAATAAATATAAAATCATTTGTTTTATTATTTACTTTAAAAATGAAAAATTGTTAATTTTGCGACTAATTAGTAAAATACTTTTTGTATTGTGTGTGAGCGCGCTTCACTAATAATAATAAAATATTTAATATATAAATAATAATAAAAAAATCAAAATCTTTCTAAATTATTTGCAATTACTTAAAGTCAAATTAGCAAAAATTTACAAAATAAACGTAATTAATGAAAATTTTATTAAATTTTAATTACACTGAAGCTACGATGATGTAAACTCTTTTTAGAATGAACAATAAGTCCTTCAAATAAGATATTTATATATTATGTCCTTAAATATAACAATTTAATGAATCGTACAGAAACGCGGTAATCCCAAGTTAATGACTCACATTCCTCATTAATTGAATCATGTCACATTTAATTGTGAGTGGAATTATTTTGCTATCCAGAAATATGATGTTTTATACTTAGTTTCCTGATATTAAAAAATCTATTACATATTAAGTAGTATACAAGGTATTAATTTTAATGAGTTATTAAAGAAACGGAATATTTTCTGTTACGTATACGTCAGATAGGAAAATTCTTGTGATTTACGTATATCATTTATTTTTAAATCTAATTTGAGAGAAGAAAAGTCAAATAAAAAGAGAAAGAATGGAATACTTAAATTTCCTTCAAATAACTCGAAATTTAATTTCTAGCAAATTAATGAAAAAGAATACTCTTCTTATAATTAGAGGAAAATAAAAAATTATAATTAGGATTAATCAACTTCAATAAAACTAAACTTTACCTCTTTAAAAGTTCAATTAAGATAAAAATACATCTTCTTTCTCTTCCAAGATATAACTAAGAGTTATATAAATTATACTTTTTTTTAAGTAATTAAATATGAAACTTTTTTTTCATAAATTATATGCGCTAAAGCATTTGATTTCTTCTATCTCAAAGAATGACAGGAATTTAGCAAATAATTTAGATGGCATCTAATGACAAATAACCGGATTTTCACCATTCCTAACGTTACCAAGCAGTTTTATCGGTGATAAGGACAGATCAGTTGGCATTCTGCTTTACGCAGCGAAGAATTTATAAAAGTACGATAAATAAATTTATAAACCATATATCTTTGCTAACGTATGACATATGTGATGTTGTGAATAATACAAACCTCTCTTAAGCGATTATATTTTTAAGTTTATGCGATAAATTACGCGTGCGATCGTACATATTCATTGCGTATTCGATGTTGAAATCTTATGCTGATCAGAATTTATAAAATCAATATTTATTCTGTAAATAAGAGTAATTAATTAAATCCTCTCTTTGAGAGCAAAAGTTTTTATTCGCGTAAACTAAACACATCTTTAACATATTCAACATTTAGTATATTTTAGTCGCATGTTCTAAAAACATAATATAAGGTAATATAAAATAAGATTGATCATAAGAATGCATAATATAAGATTAATCAATATGCTTTCATACATGATTTCATAAAAAGTCCAGTACATGTAAAAAATTTTAATAACTATATAAATATTATATATAAATGTGATATTTCTAGTGAATATGTAAATTGGTGCTTTACTAATTAGACAATTCAAGTCAACAAATCCAGTTTTAAATATACCGGTCTCGTGAAAAACTAACTTACGTATACATTCTATTAAAATCTGTATTGAAATTATTATGATATAATTTTTGCATAATGTATTATCAAGTCTAATAAAATGTATAACAAGTAATGTATTATATAAATGAATTATATAAATTATATACCCGTATGAAAGTAATAAAACAATATCCGCCTATGCATTATGAACTATAAATTCTCTTTACATTTAAAAAATACAAAGTTAACAATTGATAATTTATGCAACAATAAACAATTGTAAATTATTTCAATCATTTGTTCATATATTAATGCAAGTAAGTTGTAGTTGTAACTTTTAGTCTTTTCGGATCCACTCTCATCGTACTAATCCACTCGTTTAATCAGCTCGAAACTTATGAAATGCTTAATTACAACCTGGATCACAACCACGTAGTAAGTCCTGACGTACAGCAAGTGCCATTCCGTCTCCGGAGCAACGTGCGGAGCGGCCTTGATACATGAAAGTGAGATCGCGTCTCACATTTAGTATAACAGCGATAAACAGCTTGTATGTATATATATAGGTAAATATATGTATGCGTGTATGTATCCGATCGTGAACCTATAATTTAAAATACCGTATTGACATGTTTCCGTATTTGATACATTCTGCGGAAATAAGAAAACTGTATTCTCCATCGTAAAAATATATCTTATTATTATAAAATTTAATAAAATTTAATAAAAGTATTGTTAAAATACATACCAATATGTATTAGATTTTAGGATCGCAAAGAGCCTAATGACATCCATCGCAAGGATCTCACGACATGAAATATAATGTCGAAAATACTTAATTGATTTTTTGTCTTTAGAATTTGTTTTGCGTAAAAATAATTTAACTCATTGGCTAAAGGCTAATAATAATTTTTCTACATCGAAACATACAGTTGAGAGTTATTTAATAATTTTCAAAATGAGATCAATTATTAATCACATTTCTGTGATCGAGAAAGTTTAACAAAGTCTTTCAGATAAAGTTTAAAATGCATAATCGGAATGTTTAAACAAAAGTTTAAATTTTCAAATTTAAAAAGTCTTGTTCTATTTTTCATAACTGTATTTCGTTCTTAAATATCATTAATTATTATTTTATTTTTTAATATCATTAATAATTATTAATTACTTAATTCGGTACTATCCAAGATTTGTAAAAGTCACACAGAGAAAAATGTAAGGCAATAAGACGTAAGTGCAGAATCGGCCAATCACAGTAGAGAATTTACGACAATAACGTAAGCAATAGCAAATAAAATATATTGCTTACATCCTACTGCATGCTTACGTATTTCTATATAGGTATATACCATTGATACTTAAATCTGACAATGAGCATTAACTTGAAGTGTAGCAACGTTTATACGCCTTCCTTTTTCTATCTCCATTAAGAAAAAGGAAAAAAATAGACGTCGATATACGTCAGCTAATTATGCCCAGAATTAAAAGCTATAACACATAGAAAGACGCAAGGCAGTAAGACTTAAGCAGTAAGCGAATCGATTACAGTAGAGACATAAAAAAGAAAATTTAAAATGTCGATTTGTTTATTGCTTTAAGGCACACAATAAAATTCAAACAATAAGTCATAAGCAGTAAGGAAATCAATATGTTGAATTTGCTAAACTGCTTAGTTAGTCTTACGATCTCTACTGTGATTGATTAATTTGATTACACTGCTTAAGTTTTTTTAAGTGTCATCTTTACAAATCTTGAACAGCAGTGGCTCAATTACTTAACTGCTATTCCGTTTCCGTTATTATTTTGATAGTGTAATTATTATAGGAACAGGTATACATATATCGGCTCTTCAATAAATATATCGACATAATCGCTTTATTCCCAAGAGTCAATAGCAAGAGTTAAGCAATCGATATGGCCTATCAATTAATGAGTAAAATATATGCGTAGACATTATTGATTAGTCTCAACATGAAGAGGATAAATTCCGCAGTATTTTTATACAATAAAAGCGATAAATAATATGCAAACATCAGTTACATATTCATAATGAATAAATGGGAATAAACCGACTAAGTAAACGTTAAATTAGCGTTTGGAAAACAGCGAAATTCACATATATTTGTATTCTTTCTATAAAATTTTGTAAATTTTTATGGTTGTCACACTACACACTTTTTATTGTAGCCGCAACTATATTTTTTTAAAGATAAGTAAAACACATAAGTGTTTCGCTTTTTCTTAATAAATTTTTTCTAAACTTTATAGAATCGAAACTGTAGATCTAAATATTTGTGCTTTTTCTGTAAACAGAATTTTACTATAAAAAAATTTTCATCATAAAACAAAAAATAAACATGTTTACCTACTTGTTTAAAACTACACAGTTAAAAAATTTTTGTATTTATATTGGAAACGGTCCACTCACGTTTGTGTTAACAGTTTGTGTTGAATTTTTTAACATATTCGAGTGTTAATTTAACATAATGTGATTATGTTAGTTAAAGATTTTTTGTGAAATTGATATTCAAGTTTGTTAGTGTCAAAATGATACAATTTATGAGTAAGTGAACAAGTAACATAAAAATAATTTGTTTTAAAATATAAATTGTAAGACAAATGAATGAAATATGTGTTAATTTAACATATGTTCCCATGATTTGTTTATAAACTGTGTCAATGTTATTTTTCTTTGTATTTATTCTCTTACATAAGATTTGTGTTACCTTCTAACATATTCATCTTGTGTAAAATTAACTCAAAAATTTGAGTGGACCGTTTGGAACATGCGATTTATGTTAAATTCAACACATTTTTCCAACTGTGTAATATTTGATTACATCAATCAACTAATCATTAATTACATAACTTATTTGTTTAGATAGCGTAAGTCCACATGACAGCGTAATTCCCCTGATATCGTAAAGAACGTTTACGATGCAAAGTGAAAGCAATAATGCGTCCACGGGTTGCATTATCGCGTTATTAGGAACATGATTCACTGATGCTGCGAACGGTTCTTTTGCTCGGAAGATTACTCTTGGAAACTCCCAGTCTGGGAATCCACACTTTGGAACCGGATTGGCTGCTAAGGAGATCGGTAGAATTCAACTCGGCCACTCGGGGAGTCCTCAAGCTATTCGTGACGTCGATCACATGCGCTGCTGCCACACCTGAATGACGTCTAAGGAAATTTCATAACGTGTCAATAAATTGATGGATCGTCACGGAACGATCATCCATCGGTTAAAAATATTACGCACCGTTTTTGTCATGTTTGGAAAGATTCAATATTAAAATTTGTTTGTCAACAATCGAATATCAACATAGGCTACTAAGTCAGGCAATTATGTATAATACAGTCGTTTCTTTCGCATTAAATTCATATATAAATTTTCATAGGATTGTTTTTATATTGTTCTTGTATTGTGTATTATTCCTGAATCTTCATAACGTTACTATTTTAATTAATTAATGTCTGCGCATTATGTGTGCCAGATATCCAGAAACGTATTTTTTCGAGCATTGATTTAAATAATACATGCACGGTTTCCTTCTCATCAATCTTCATTTTCAATCGATAAGTTTTTCTAGGAATGCTATCGTATCTGAATGATCTCGCGCGGCTATTAATCAAGAATAATCGAATTTCCGAAGTCTCTGGATCTCTGTCCAACTTCTGTTACACAACGCTGTGCATATATAAATTCAATATTTTTCTGTTTTCGTTTACGCTCCTGATGTGTATACATCGTGTCATTATATATATTATGAGAAGCAGGTTCTTAACGATATTGGCGATTGTGTCGCCGCTATTAAATATTCATTATAATAATGTTGACACGCCTACCAAATGCACCATTGTCGACAAACGCACGTCAGAGGCCGGACCGTTCGCAGTTATATCTCTAGAAAGTCATAAAAAAGCTAACACGTGCATTTTCTCTCGTAAGATCTTTCTCCGAACGATCACTCGATTGCACGCGCGATCATTCGCCTCGTGCGTGCGTGCGTGCATTGCGTGCATACGTACGCACGTGAACGCGTGACGCACAAAAGTGACGATCGAATGGCAGTATTGCCGAGGATCGAACGTACACGCGTGATCGTGCGAACGTCACATTTGCGAGGAGTTAGTTCCGACGACACGACGCGAACGCAAAACCGATCACGGTTTGACCTTTAATGTATAGTTTACGCAAACCTATAGAGGAAAAGCGACGTCAAGTGGTAAATTACCTATGTATCTTTTTTTTTAACTATAAGGTAAAAACTACATGTTTAATTTATCTAACCGAGCTTTGTTTGCAATGTAATATTGAACTAAAATTCTATGCGAATTTGAAAGACGGGAAAGTTGCAGAATCTCTGCTTTTAATTTGTGCATTTATTTACTTCACGTGTTTCTATAATATAGCTCTTTTCTGACTACTTGTTCAATATTTATTCTGTTTCATCATCTATTTTTCTTCGCTGTTTTATTTATATTTATTCTTTTATATTCCTTTGGATATTAAATTGACGTTTTTACTTCCTTTAGTCTTCTCTACATTATTCTCGAAATTGTATCAAATCTGTCAAGATTAGATAGCTTTAACAGATGCATGACTATTTACAAAATTACTAAATCCCTGTCGATTTATGCTGTAAACTTTTTACATTTAATATTTCGATAGTCATGGAAAGACAATTAAAAAATTGTTTTATATAAGTTGATTACAGATATTTCTGAAATTAATTGCACACGCACAATAATTTTTTTATAATCTACATAATAATAATTATATAATAATTTATATATCATTATATTTTTAAATGTTTCTTCTTCTGAAATGTCAATTCGCCGAGATAAATACTCTATTTTAAGTACAAGTTATAAATACGCGGAATCCAGAAAACGATATTGGTAACTTGATCATTCGTCCCATTTACGTGTTTTGCTCAAAGTTTGTTTCAACATCGATTTTGGAAAGCACATTTTGCATAATATGACGTTTGTTTTAGCAACGAAGAATCAAGAATTATTGCTTAAACTTTCTTGAAATTATTTTAGCAATTATTCTTATTAATGCAAAATATAATTAATTTTAATATCGAGATAATATATTTGTGCATTTACATTCAATATATTCTTGCAGAAATTCTCAGACAATGCGTTATTCTCTGTTAGTCCGGATCTACAATAGGTGTTTTAAGCCTTAAGAATTTGACCAATTATAGTTGAATACGAGAATTGTGATTCGTTCATTTCTTATGACTTAAGGCTTAAAAACCTATTGTAGATCCGGACTAAAGCATTATACCGAACATGTTAGCAAATTCAACAGTATACTAAAATTGCGTATATACTATAAAAAGAATCAATTAATCTACGTGGAGAAAGAGCAATTACTTGCAACTACGTCAGAACCCCTATTTTGTAACTTCTTATCATCGCCTGCGTAATGGGACATTCCGGTATCGTGAATGAAAGGTGTGCGATAGTGCCCTACGGGAATCCAATACGAGATACGAAAGTATCAGCAACTAGGCAAGGAATCCCCTCATGATCGTCGTGGTCTTCGTCAATGGAAGTGCCAGCGGCGCTGTGACGGCAGCGACGGCTGTAACGGCGGTGGTGGTAGCGGCGGCTGCTGCTGGTGGACCACCCGAAACGACGATAGGGTGGGGGCACCCCTGACCCCGACATTAGCAGGCGGTGAAGGGAGGCAACGTTTATATGCGGCGGCAATCCGCCCCGTAGACGCATTCGCTCGTACGCTCCGTCCAAAGCGGACTTAAGTAGTAGAGGCTCGTTGTCGTCGCCGACGTCCTCGTCGTTTATCGTAGTCGAACCGTAGCAGATCGGACGGATCGAGGCACAAGAGGACGTAGCCGAAGCACATCGGGATATTAAAGTCAAAAAGCGCGCGATCAACGGGGAATCCCATTCGTGTAATTTCTCACAAGCGGCAGTGAAGACCTCACGCATATCATCTATTGTCCAGTGAGCAATATCAGGCCGAGGACTGACGATTGAAAGACGCCTAAGTCGATCGACTGTCGAGCAAAGAAAAACTACCTATATTAATTGCTAATCATCAGAGAAAGAGGAGTGATAAAGAAGATATGATGGCAGTCGCAGCCGCTCAGAAGAACCGCGAAATGTTCGCCATCAAGAAGTCTTACAGTATTGAGGTAAGTCTTATTTTAAAATAATGATAAAAGTAATTTAGAAGTTGTTAAAAAGTATTGAAAAAATCGAGAGAATCTTGGAAGCGTCAGTCACTCAAAAAATAAACTTTTGGATAAATATAATTTTTAGATAAGTACACAGAATAACGTTCCGTAAAATATTAGATATTATGTAAAAAAAGTTTTTATATAAACTACTACTTTCTATATATTTATGTTTCTCAATTGAAAAATCGTGTTTGATAAATCTGTCACTCTATTTGTAATAAAAATTTTTACATTTGCTATTGTCAAAGTGCTTCTATTGTTCTATTCATGTATATGTCAAAAGCAACAGGTTCGATCATAAAGACCTTAGTAAGCGCGCGAATTCAGTCGTTCGTTTAAATCACCGTTACATATACGAATGTCGCTGAGACTGTCATCCTAGTTTCTTAACGTTAATTCATATATTTCGATAAACGTAATTGCAAAACTTGATCTTGCTGTACATATGCAACAGTATATTATTTATCGAATTATATGAAATTACGTGCACTTTGCATTCATTACAGAGACACGAGTGTCTCACGGCTACTACGCCATGCGCTCTGGCTTAATTATATAATTTCTATATACGTAGTGAGTGTTTCATGTTTGCTTTTGTAGTTAGATTCTCGAGATTTTTCTAGCTAACGGTACATTTCGAAATGGGTAAAAAAATTGCGTCAGAAAATCGCTTAAAGGTGCATGTGTGTCGGTTCCGGTCTTTCTCAATCTTAATAACCAGAGACGAAGGCAAGTGAAATTCTCACGTAGGCCCGGCGAAATGGAGAAGAGTCTTCGCGCAGAGAAAGTAAATGCGCTGTGTTATTATCCTGTTTACACAATGTTATTGACCTTGTCGCAATATCATATTAATGAATATTTAATTGTCGAGGTCACATTTTGTATGAGTTTGATTATAGAATTTTTTACGTGTTCTACTTCAATAACCTAAAACCGGTCTGAAACAAAATCTTGATATTTTTTAGTCATTCACCATAAATTGGAATAATAAAGCCATTAAATGCCCGTTTCTACATTGGTATGTAGAGTAACTTTAATCTCGGTTCAACTTACTCTTCATCTTTTTCTTATTCTTAAAATTAAAAAAAGATGAAAAAGAATTAGTTGAAGTGAGATCAAAGTTAAACTGCATTGGTAGAAATCGGGTATTATTGGAATAATAAAAAAATATCTTAAACAAATTTACGTAAAACATGTAAATAGTACACAAACATTTCAATTGCATTGTCGAATAATTGATAAATAAATAAAAATCTTGATGTTATTCGGCCGTTGCGAATCTGTTCATAACAGAGAGTTTTCTTTCTCTCGAAGTTAGAAAACGTCATAATAAGATAACACAAATAAATAATCCGTTCATTACCCGATACACATAAATTTGCATAAGATCGAGAATCGATTCGAGTCAAGCAACTGATGCAACAAGACCTATGGCACTTACAGAGAGCGCGAAAAATTTAATCTGCTGAAGAAGCGTGAATTCAACAAGATTACGAGGAAGTAGCCGGTTACGAGTCAGCTGTTTTCGATTATAGGAAGACGTAACGGTTGGAAGAAACCGGCAATTCTCATGACGAAAGACAAATAGCATCTTTCCTTCTTGCCAAACGTTATGCAAAATATTCGTACCATTTTCGTACCACCCTTTTTCTCTCGCGAATGTTTGCACTTCTACTTCTACTTGATAAATAAAATTATATTTGCATATATTCCACGGCGATGAGTATAATAAGATGGGAATAAATAATTGTAAACGGTTTTATGTGAAACTTACAATTATCGACTGTAGCTATTCTTGAGTATATAATATTAGCTGGAATCGACGTGTAACAATTTTTTAATATATACTGTACATATATCCATCTGCTTTGCAAATTATAGCTCGCGAGAACTCGTCGTTCATCACGTAACCGTATTTTTTTCCGTAGGATCGCACACTAATAGATTTTAATCGATACTTTTTCGAGGTTGCTGCGTTTTTCCGTCGCGTGTATAACGCATCATGGATTACGATGGCAAGGCCGATTCTGTCTCTATCTATTCACTTCCAATAAGTCATATGACAACTCATAATCAACACTTTTACGAGGTTATTCGCATTTTTTTTTCTCCGTACGTGCACCTATAACGACAATACGAAATTTTGCAACAGCGCAAAAATAACTGGCAAGGTCTATGTCTCATTTCTCACGTGATGTCGTACTTATCTTTTTAACAACCGTGTTAAACATCGCAATCGACTTCGAACTTTTCGACTCCTACCGTGACTTTCTCAAACGATCGAGATTTATTGGTGCAAAAGTATTACTAGTGCAAACAGCTTACAAATCGCTAATGTTTGTTTGTGAATTCGAATGCTAATCGAAGAGATTCATAGATTCGCAGAGTTTTCCCTGAATTTGCCTTCCTCATTCATGCATAATTTAACACGATGTTATATGCATTGGATATCGTTATCGATAAATAAGAAATTGATACTCTCTAATGACATAACGTTTTTTTTTTTAAATTAATATCTAGACGAGTTTGAATCTGGGCTCTGTGCTTTCTTTTCAAGACGATACCCGGACTTCCTCTAAGCGTTGTATGATTTGTTATTTGCTTCCGTCTGTACAAATACAAGAACACGTCACTTTAATGTGACAACAATCTTACGCTTTCTCCGTAAATTCTATGGACCGAAATCATTAATGTATACGTAGATAGAGGTATCTTACTAATCAGTGAAACTCAAAACTGCATTAAAAATGCATTAAAAATTGCAAATGAAAAATTAAATTAATAGTTCTACACACATATAGACACATATTTTATAAATATTATATATTTTTAAAAGATTAAAGGAATCTTTAAATAATCTAAATTTTTTTTCAATTACGTTATTTCGTAGAAAGCATCTGCCGGAGTATCTGATGATTTCAATTTCAGCGAGTAGTGTCTTTCTGCTTTAAATGATAAATCTCGGAAGTAAACGCACGTAACTATATAGGCACATTTAATATTCTCGATTCCATAAATAGATATAATTGCAGTTGTTCGCTTCAAATTACGCGCGTATTAACTTCGATTTTTATTCATTTGACGATCATGACGAGTCTGACTCATTCAAACGGAACTCGTGCGTGCGCACACTCCGGATCTAGACTGGACCAGATCGAATCTAGAATCGGTTATACGCGATCGATAGTTATCGTATGAGGAACGGCGACGCGGGGTGAAAAGTAAACCGACCTTGAGTAAATTTCCTACCGCGATCGCGTCGCCAATGTGGATATTATTTCACGTTTCTGTTATTCCGAGTATTCGAATAATTTAAATAATCTAAACCAAATAAAGATTCACGTTCTCGCCATCTAAATTGAAATCTTAATTAATCAATTTGTACATATTCATAATTTTTTGTTTCCTTTTCAGTCATATTAAAACCGGTATATCGTACATAGATTTGCCGAAGTATCTACAAATTTAGGTAGCTACAGATCTGAAAGCAATTTTATTGGACCATCAAAATACTTATGTAGGAATCTCAAGCATGTTGAACAATGCTGCAAAAAGTTATGACATTCTAGCAACCAGTTTGAGCGTCCTACATAATTATTTTGATGGTCCAACAAAATTATTTTCAGATATTATTATAGCTAAATTTTTACATATTTTAATAAAATCGTCCTTTTTGTATACGATATGTCATATCGATATATCATAACGATTATTATCGGTTTTTTTTTTACAAAATCTGGACAGTTTTGTTCTGAATTCTAATATGGCCACTAATGATTACGCACACGATTATAGGTTGTTTTTCTCAAGCGAATCACCTTGCCCTAGAAGCATCCGTTCACGCGACCACTTGCTTAAAGTCCGCTTATAGAATAACATTAGAGCGTTCAGCGAATTCATGACAAAATTACCGCGAGCTTATTTGCAAGTTCGCAATAAGATCTGATAGCACCCTCTTGGTATCAAGGCTGCTGATCATATTAAGCAGGATTATGTCGTCGCCGTTGCAAAATCAATCTCCGGCCTCGTGCATGATAATTATGAATGTATTATAAATATGAAGTGATTGTATAGAGCGGTTAAGAAAGAGAGAAAGAGAGAGATACGCGAAAGAGGCCCTGAACACTGCACCCGTTATTCGCCTTTGGAGGCTCACTGCACATGCACCCGTTGCATTCGCAACTATAATCCTTCGGCGCTTGCAACTCGCGTGCGCGTGCTGCATGTGTATTCGTCTATACACGTATTAGCGCGAGTCGCTATGCTAATCGTTTTGCTTAAACGCCGATTATTTTGCCTGGACCGCAACGACCTGTCTCTCTTCCAGGGTGAAAAGGATTATATTAATGCGAGATTTCAATGTGTGTGCGTGTGTGGAGATACATTATGTATCTCGGTCGCGCATTCAACTGTACGATTGCGATTTTATGAGTTCGAATTAATACTCAAAGACAAATTATTTGCCCGCTGGAGTTTCACCGAAGTATGCTTTTTCGCTCGCTCTTAGTCGCCCTTATGCACTGCGTTAAGAACGAGGAACACACACTTGCTGCATTATTTTTTGTGTAGTCCTTTTTTTTCGCGCAGAGATTTCTAAAAACATTAAACGCAATTTTTGGTAACGCAATTTAAAAAAAACAAGCATTTAAAAATCATATTCTTTTGATAAAGGATACATTTTAGAACTGAATTAATCATTAAATAACAGTAGTAGATTAAAGGTACTACTTATATCACGCAGTAGATAATGTATGTCAGATTCCAAGATAACTTCTTAGCTTGTTACTATATTTCCATTTTTACTATCGTTGAAACAGAATCGTAAATAACGAATAATCATAAAATATGATTTTTATAATCGTTGGATAGATATAAAAATCAATCGAGATAGCAAAATCCGTTCGAATAATTGGGCAGATAGCGAGCTAAATTATGCGAGTGTAATTTTAATGATCAACCTTGGTTATATATTATCCACGAGATATTACGTCGTATTAGCACCGTAATCATTCGACATTCGCTATGTTAGAGACACGTTAGAAACGCTTTTTTATATAATAGATAATAATCGAAACTATAATGAATGATCATAAAATTATATGATTTACACAGATACATCTGTATCTACATCTCGATTTAATACTACTACTATTATTTACTGCAGTAATTATTTAAGTACCTCTTACAACACAGTCAACCTAAAGTAAAACATAATTTTTTTAATGCTTTAATTAAGACATGCCACTTGTATTATACCATATGTAGTTTTTCAAAAATGCTAAAAAGAAGTTAGGTATTGAAAAAAATAAGAACGAATATCCGGAGCAAAATCAACTAGAGAAGGTGTAAAGAGAGATCCTGTTTATCTACGGATGCGACTCCTCCGCCATGTAGTGGATAATTACTCGACTTGCTAACTCGAGGTCGTTTCTTTTGCATCTTCGGCCATACATTCGTGCTATTCTACAAGGTCGGAAACAACATTCCTACGGTACCTGCCGTTTGCTCGATTGGACATTCGCATCGTTTATTGCCGAGTTATCGTCGCGCCATTTCATTCTTTTTCCCTCGAACGGACAGTCACCGTCTTGTACATCAGCTGTCGACAAATATTTGCATATATTCGTCACTTTCACGTACGATAGTCGCAATTCACGTGGATAGCCGACAACTCCGGACAGCTTTACGATAGGCATTAATTAATTTGTGACTTTATCGATCTATTGGGATGAGATTTATCATGCATTTGCTGTTTCTTCGATGTGTTATCACGTTGTGTCGCAATTTCCCGACATAGTCAACCATTCCATCGGTAAAGTACTTGGCCCACTTAACGACGCACGTTGTTAAGGGATTGCTAAACGCTTTCTCTAAACTATGCCAACCGATGACTTTACTGGAAAATGCAACTGGGTCTCCAACGCGGCGACAGTCAGGAATTTGAATGATTGGTAACGCATGCTGATCTGTTTTCGCTAAGTAAAAGCGTTTATTTTAAGTCTCTGTCTCTTAAGACTTACACATTAATTTTTTTGCTTACAAATAAAATCCTAAATAAATTTTTGCTGAAAAATTCATGTAACTAAAAAGGCATAAGTATCTCAGGTAAAAATTTTTCATCAAACTGTAAGAAATAAGCAAAAGTATATAGGAGAGCGATAATAAGAAAAATCAAATTTATTTTCTTTTAAGATCTGAGCAGTACCCCTTTTTATCTCTCTGATAGAATTAATTCATTTCCCATACTTCAACGACAGCAGGACGGAAGTCGAGAAAATTCATTTCCGTGCCTTTTTTTCGTTACCCGATTTAAGCGACACTCGGTCGAACTGACGAGTTAGATTTCCGTTTCATCTCACGTCAAAGGTGGCCACGAGCAGACCATGGAAAACGGAACCTAACTCAAGACGAAAGGACATCCGCCCTTTAAAGTTCTATCTATAATTGCTTGTGCGTCAGCAATAAAATACGCTACAATAGAAGTACATCAGCACTTGTCAGAATTTAATCAGTAATATTCTTATTAATTTAATTTATCATAATTTTCTACGTTTAATTTAATTTATGACGATATTATATATAAATCGCACTTTTAATTTATATTTTCAGAACGGGTATCCAGCGCGACGACGTTCCCTCGTAGACGATGCCCGTTTTGAGACGCTCGTCGTCAAACAGACGAAGCAAAGCGTACTCGAGGAAGCTCGACAACGAGCGAATGGTAAGTCTTGCGAATGTCTGGCATGATTAATTCTTTTTACTATCATATATAATCTCCATTGCCGCATCAATATATATTTGATGTATAGAATGTCTGATGTATAAATATTTTTATATTTGCTATACGCATGATTTACCGTACAAAAGATTACGATATTGATATGACGTGCCTCTATTAGAGAAAAGTACACACACATGTTTACTGTTAAAAAGATTTTAAAAATAAAGCATGTGTCTCTGCTAACGCTGTACAAGCGCAGAGAAAAGTAATATATGTATATGCATGCACATGTTAATGCATGACGTGTTTCTTTGTTATCGAATAGACACGAACGCAGATCAGACAATTACTTGTACTAAGGATAGAGGACAAGAAGAAAATTACATTGATATTTCATCAAGTGATGATGAACAGGTGGAGTCATTAGTTTGCGCAGTGAAGAAGGAAGGTTTGTACCTAGATATTGTTAAATTTATAACGCTCTTTGAATAATTGGAGGCGTGATATGCATAGGACATAATTGCATTGAGTGTCATCATTAATTATAATATGATAATTTTATTTAATATACACGGAGAGAATTTTTTCTTAGAATTTATCCTGAAAATATGACAGTCGTGAGACAACATTGTATTTCGAAACATTTTAATGTAAATCTTTCTCATTCATTAATAAAACTACAATAAAATAAGTTCGATCAATTTTACTGTAGTGCATGGTAAAAATCTTTAAAACATTGTATTGTACCACAACTACCATATTTTCAGGATAAATTTTAAAAGAAAATTCTCTCCGTGTAGTAATAATCTCCATGCATAATATTTATAATGTTTACTATAATGTGAAATTGATTGATGTCAAATGCATCTGCCGCCAAGTATTCAAGAATGCATAAGTGTTGCATATGGCATGAGCACGAAACTTGTAACTTTCAGAAGCGAAAGCGGAGGCTTCATCAGACAGTGATGGAAAACCGGATGATGATGACGATGATGGTACGTATATCTTCTATCCCTTCGATCATAATTGCGTCCAGTTCTCGCGAAACGTCGTACATTACATTGCGTAATAGAAGTGAAACAGGAAGTGAGTGATTGCGTGCAAAGAAGATACGCACGTGATATACGGTGAAAAGATAGAAAGGCGACGGTAAATGGAGGGTGAAACGATCGCCATTGTCGACAGTCGACTAGGGCGAGTGCTCGGCCGACACTTGGAGTGAATTACGTCTCCGAGCTATTTCCGTCTTTTTCCAACCCGTCTTCGCCCTCCGAAGCCGCTTTGTGCATTTAGAATCGTATTACCGGAGCAGAGCCTTTCTCGAGATTTCACAAGCGACCCTGCGTGGCCGCGGTAAATGTGTAACACGGTTATTCCTTTTCGCGTTGCCTTCCATCTCGCCGGCACGTCCGCGCCCGCGACAATGACGGCTGCTTTTGCCACTTTTCCGCCACCCCCGCAACCAAGTAGATGGTACCGTTTCCGACGTGACGGCAAAGCGCTATGCGAAAATGGACTTTGAATTGCCCGATTATTACCGCGGAAGTCACTTAGGGTACTTGCAAGAAATCATGCCTAAAAAGAATCACTCCTGGGAAAGTTTTATAAGTCGAATTTGCGCTTTTCTTATTTTACCTATTATCAAAACGTTTGTATTTTCTCAAATGTCAAATGTACATAAAATGGTGAGATAAATGATGATGCGCATTTCCTGCAAGTAATGCATTATTCCAATCACGCGACATATACCGAGAGTGTCTTTAATAATTGATCGAGAGAGCCGACATTGGTTTATGTTTCCGTCTAACCATATCTGCATGAGTTTCTTTGTCGTCTAACTAAAGGAGTTGTATGACACGTATTTCTCGATCAAGACGAAAGGGAGAACAAAGAGCTATTGTGGAAAAAATTCGCGAATTATTGTTGATGTCGAAGCGAGTCGTCAAGTTAAGAATGTTACAACAAATAACGAATTGAGAATTACGATTTATAGCAGAGATATAAAGACGAGTTGTGATATATACATTAAAATTATTTAATGTATGATTTCATTTTTGACACAATCAACGATTAAGATCATTACTGCGCAACAAGACACTAAAACAAAACATTAATACTGAAATTCTCACAGAAGAAAATGTAAATAAATCATGGTTTACGATCCCATTTGTGTTGAATATTTCAGATAAATTTAAAAACATTATCAAAGACCTTAACATCAAGTTTTTTAGTCTGAACAACATCATAAAGACACACAAAGATCCTTTACCTAATAAGGCAAAAAAGAACGTCGTATATAAAATATATTGTAAGGACTGCGATGTCTCCTATATTGGACAGACAGGAAGGACTTTAAAAACGAGAATCTCAGAATATCGCAATGATATCCGAAGAAACACCCAAAACCATACGGTTATAACAGAATACAGATTAGATCACAACCATAATTTTGATTGGAAGAATACGTAGGTTCTCGACAACGAACGTTTCCTTCACAAAAGACGTATTTCTGAAATGTTACATATCCAATTACAAAAAAAGAAGCTAAACCTTCAATCAGACACGGAATTTTTACATAACGCATATATCCCGATTCTCAACAATTTACATGAAATTTGATTTACGCGCGTGTCTTGAATTTACTATACTTCGAATTTTCTATATTGCGGTCTTTTTTTAATTTATCAGCATGTTTGTTATTAATTACAAAACGATCAAATAAACAAGCATACAATGTTGTTTATTAATTATTGTTTGTTATTATTATATATACATCGTGGACTTATTCGAAGATTGATCTCCGTTAGAAGCGTTTCATGTCAATTAGAATATGAAAATTCAGTTTCTTGTCAATTAAAATATGAAAATTCAGCGGATTTTTGTTCTTTGAAATTTGAACAGTCGTGGCTATACGGGTGAGCGTTTTACTTTCTCTTCCTTCAAGCATTTTTGGCAACGTCTTTTTCTTTAACGCAAAATTTTCATCAGTTAGTTCTTTGCCACTGGATTTATCAATCACGTGTCAATACAACTGAGGATGAAATCGAACCGTCACCTACCCGTTTGGCCATATAGAAGTACGGATGAAATTATATATTTAATATACTAAAGATGGCTCAAAAAGAAGCCGAAACGTCTGTATCATTATCGGTTTAATTAAACACTTGTTAAATTAGAAATTTGATAACTGTTTTCGCACCAATTACTGCGCAAAAAACTCTCATTAAGTCCGAGTTCCTTTTATCGTTTGTTAAAGTTATTTATTTTAATTTTTTTATTAACTGTACACGAGTAAGTGTCCCAAAGAACAATGTCACTTTGCGACGAAAATCTTTTTAAGAGATGTCTTAAGAGAAATCTTAACAAAAATTATTTGACGAATAATTCAAGTTCATTTCGAAAAATCTTGGATGTCATTATATCAAACAAAACTAAACGATGTTCGATTTTTCACAGATGCCGGATTAACTGAAGAGGAAGTAGTGCTCGCGAAAACTATAGCCGAATCTCCGGATAACGAGCACAACGTGCAGAAAGCAGCGCTGGTATTGAGATTGCGAGAGGGTATCGGCTCTCTAGGCAGGATCCTAAAGACAATCGAAAATTTCAAGGGCACGATCACTCATGTCGAGTCACGGCCCTCCAAGAAGGAGGGTCTGCAATTCGAGGTCTTGGTCAAAATTGACATGAGCAGACAGAGCCTGTTGCAGTTGATTAGAAATCTACGACAAAGCTCGGCCTTGGACGGCGTGAACCTGCTCGCCGACAATTCCGTCAGCATCAAAGATCCCTGGTTTCCCCGTCACGCCTCCGATCTCGACAATTGCAACCACCTAATGACCAAGTACGAGCCGGATCTCGACATGAATCATCCAGGCTTCGCCGACAAAGAGTATCGCGCTCGTCGCAAGGTCATTGCCGAAATCGCTTTCGCTTACAAGTACGGCGACCCGATACCTTCCATTCCTTACACCGAGACGGAAAACGAAACTTGGTCGCGCGTTTTCAACACTGTATTGGACCTGGTGCCGAAACACGCGTGCGTGGAATACCAGAGAGTCTTTAAGAAATTGCAAGAGGAGAGGATCTTCGAGTCTCACCGTATACCGCAATTGCAGGAAGTCAGCGATTTCTTAAAGAAAAGCACGGGATTCACTCTTCGACCGGCCGCCGGTCTCTTGACAGCGCGGGACTTCTTGTCCAGTCTTGCCTTCAGAATATTCCAGAGCACCCAATATGTCCGCCACATCAACAGCCCGTATCACACTCCCGAACCGTAAGTGCTTTTAATTTTTATTATTTTCATTAGTTCGAATTTATCGGGACCAAAAAATAGTTATTGTGAAATAGAGTAATTATTTGCTTTCAATGATTCTGTTACGTTATTCAGAGATTATTCTAAAAAAATGGATAAAGATTAAATTCAAATCTATTGAACATGCCATTTGCGAATCATCTTGTCCAGAAAGTTTTAAAACTTTAAAAACTTTTTTTTTTTTTACTTTTTTTTATAATTATGATTCAGTATAAGCTGTAAAGTATATAGATAAAAAGAACATATTATACATGACTAGTTCATAATGAGACTCGATAAAATATCGCATCGAAAGCATAAAGTTGCAACGCATCTTTACATAAAAATCGGGCATTGTAAAGGTCGCTCTAACTCCGCATCACGGCTGCCCCTTCGTGTCAAACTGCAAGGCAATCGATATTGCGTTATGACGGGAGCCTGCACCCGCTGGTACACAGAGAACGATGATAATAGAATTACTACGCCTCTCTAAGCTCGTAATGGAACTCTAATTGGCTTTTAACGACACGATGGCGTTGATAACTCAGTTCCACAGTTACGAACTCGTTTCTCCGCGTAGCGATCCATGTCACCGTATGATTTCCAAGACTCTAGATAGCTTTACAAATTGTAAGAATGGAATAGCTCCTTGAGTTCGCGCCATTTATTTGATGACGTATTTCAATTAATTTTAGCATGTTCAATTTATTTAATGCATTTAAAATTCTGCCGATATAAAATTAAGCATTTAAATATTGCAGATTGCAATGATTTAATTACAAATCTTCACATTTAAATTAACTTAAGCAATAAATTTAAATATTAAACTAATAAATAAAACGGATAAATTTAAGAGTGACAAATTTTGAGACAAGCACGTGGCATTATTCTTTAAGTTTGTTTTTTTCTATTTACAGAGATTGCATTCATGAGCTCTTGGGCCATATGCCGCTTTTGGCCGATCCGAGTTTCGCTCAATTTTCGCAAGAAATTGGATTAGCGTCTCTCGGCGCTTCAGATGAAGAAATCGAGAAGTTATCAACTATCTACTGGTTCACGGTTGAATTCGGTTTGTGTAAGGAAGGTCCTGAAGTCAAGGCTTATGGTGCTGGCTTGTTGTCAGCCTACGGTGAACTCTTGCACGCATTGAGCGATAAGTGCGAACATCGAGCTTTCGATCCATCAATTACCGCTCTAGAATATCAGCCGATATATTATGTGGCCGAGAGTTTCGAGGATGCCAAGGAGAAATTCCGTCGTTGGGTAAGTACGAAAATGCTAATTATTTCTAATGTGTTCGATGGAATCGAACATGAAATTGAGTAAAGTCGCTTTGTGTTCAGTATAGCCTAACTAATGAAATGAATTTCGAATTAAATTTTAATTTTTTTTTTCGAATTAAATTTCTTTTTTTCTGCAATTTGCCAAAGTTTTCAACTCTTGCTATATGTGCACTTATTGATAAACTCAAAAGTATTGGAATCGAAGTAGACCAATCTTCTTTTACGTTCTTAATTTCTTCAATATTTTTTATTTCTATTTATTGTAAATAAAGAATAGTAGCCTATTCACTTCCGCTACCTGTTACTTCTCACTTTGATAGATAGAGCTTAGTCATGAACCTTGGTTTCTCTTACAGGTGGCCACTATGAGTCGGCCATTCGAGGTCAGGTTCAATCCGCATACGCAACGCGTCGAAGTCCTCGACAGTGTTGATAGACTGGAGGATCTGATTTCCCAACTCAATACCGAGATGACCCACCTTACGAATGCCGTCAACAAAATGAAAGCGAGACAATTTGCGTAAGGATGAAAACTTCCGCGTTTTCGTTTACGATTCGATTATTCCTTTTGCGAACCATCGAACCTCGAAATCGATCACTTAGCCAATTAAATAATCTTTAAACTCTTTGGTGACAATAATTTCCAATAATCTATCAAAGAATAGCAGATAATTATTGTACTATAAAAAACGTTCTTCCTAGTAATTGTAACAGAGCTTAATGAGTCTTTTAATGATATATTTCGAAAGCGTACTAGTTTGATCCAGTAATTTTAAGGAAGTTATAAGACCATCGCGAAAGATGTTTGTTTTAAATAAGAAAAACATTTTGAATTGCATCGAAACTTCAGCTTCCAGGTTCGGTGGAGCATATCATCTCATTGTCATAATTTTTATTGCGTGACTCGTCTTTCATTTCGTGTATAAAGTTGTTCATTTACGTTGTTATATGCGTGTACGCGCATTGATTATAAACAGTGAATCTACTTTGATGTACGCGAATGTCAGCTTGTATTGCGTTACGTTTCGTCAAGATAATCATACAACTTAATTAAATAAATTGTGATAATCCAATCTTTTTGTTTTTAAGACGCTAAATGAGTGGAAATACATATCACAAAGTTATCTTTAAATAAATAAAATAACATTGTCTTTTTATCCATAGTTGCGCGAACACACATATGGAAAATTCACAAAATACTATTATATTATTATTAATTATTAATTATTATTATTTCGTTTTATTCTATTATATAATATTGTATTATTATGTTAGTACGTTATGTTATATATATACATGAATTTACTTAATCCAGCAGACACTGGCATCTGCCCCGATAATTCGTAGTACAGTCTATTTAGCAAAAATTATAACGCGAGATGGTTGTAGCTAAGAATTATATCGTAGTCTTGTAGAACTTGTAGAATTCGCGGGATTGATTCCTCATCGCGATAGAATTTGTTGTTCAAACTTGAGCGTACAGTATTCTCTTCTTTCGCGAATTAATTGTCACATCGTGGCTGTATGACCGAGTCTCGTTGGGCGGTTCACCCGGACTAGCCGATAAGAAGTGACCGTTTAGTTCTTATTGGCTTGTCGCACTTAATTTACCTGCATCGAATTAAACAGTATTTCGTAAAGAATATCTTTAAGTTGTGTTCTTACTTAGATAGTTCGCATCTGGGCGCTGTATCGTTTCTTGTTCGATTGAACTCTTTGGAGACTATAATCCCCAAACAGTTCCGGAAGTCACGAAGCGATATTGCTTTAGAAAGATAATACTAATTAGCGAGTAGTGCGAGTTCCCGCTTGCGCACGCTATGTTATCGCATCGACCCGTATGAAATATTTTTCTCGTACGTGTACGTGCATGTAACCCACCCTTGTTAGATTGTAGTAAAGATGGTCAATACTTATGACATGTTTCCTTTGTATTATATTGTAAAGTACTCAGAGCATAATAAAAAATTAAGATATGAATCTTACACGTGTTATTATCTTTTTACGCGACATGTCTGTAATTATAAAGTGAAAATCCCATAAATGCGTGATATAACTATTAACTTATGGCCATATTAGCCGTCCATCAAGCATAATTAAGGCGTAAGTTGGACATAATTGGAAATGTTTGAAACGAAGTGAAATTGCTTCTTACGTTGTGACGGACATCGCTTCAGAACGCGTGTGTCACTCAAATTCTTTCTTCCTTTTCTCTTTTATCCAGAACCATTAATGATTGAAACATAATAATGAAAAATAATACTTAAACAAATACATCTAATGTTTACCGTGAAATTTATAGTCCTCATCGTCGCGTTTGCTACGCAATGCGTGTACGCTAAATCGCGAAATGGATATGGTAAGAGAAAGTGATGTCTTCTCTCGTCATTCAAGTGACTTCCTTCTTTACTCATCAGGTTATTTCGACGAGAAATTCTGTGTGCTTGAGTGGATCACCTACCTGAAGCGACTCTCGTTAATCGCGTTAATGTTGTGTGGCATCGTTTTGTATTACGTGCCCAAGTCACGTTCATGTAAGTAGGAAAAGGAAAAACACCAAGTGAAAGGAGAAAAAGAAACGAAAAAAAGAAAGAAAGAGAGAACTTTTATCACCGTTTGTAATTTTTATCATCGTTTATAATTTTTAATTGACTTTCGGATATAATAACGATTTTATGTAATATCACATTACGAGAATATTTTTCTTACCGTAAATTTCCGCAATTTATTGTTAAAATATATCATATCTGTATCGTTTATGTTTTTAGTTACAGTAATCCACTCAAGATTTCAATATATAATATTTCATTTTAAGCTAAAAAGAAAAATTTTTGGGACTTTCAGATTTGTATTTCTGTTAAGTTTTATTTATTTATTAAATCATAAAGAGAAAAGAATAAAGTGGAACAAATTCATGCAACAACTAAAGTCAAATTTTTATAATGTACAAATAAATTATATTACATTTTATATGCTTTTTAGATGCTCGAAGAGCATGTTGCATCTTGATAGATACCGTTGCAAACGGATTGAAGTTTGCCTTAAATATAGACGAAATTGAAAAGATAAAAGCGAGATACGAAAATGAAAATAAAGAACTAAGAATACAAGAACTATATCGAAAAGTATACGAAGAAAATACAAGAAATGGTCAAAAATACATTAATAAAACAAACTTGGACAAAGATAATCATAAATCAATAAGGTCAGTTGTATTTTTACTTAGGTCCGGTTTTTCATTATCTGATTAACTTGTAGTTAAACTTAACCTGATGTTTCACCCAACGGGCTTCATCCATGACATCATCACAGATGAAGCCCATTGGAAACATCAGGTTAAACCTAACCACAAATTAACCAGGTAATGAAAAACCGCGGACCTTAGTCTTCTTTTATGAAGATAAATCAACTAATAACTTACAAAAGTATAATCGATATAAAAAATGTGACTTCATATTTAATATTTTATTATGTAAATATTAATGGGTCGCAAAAATTAATGTCTTAATAAATAATATATAAGAATTTCATATATAGAAAACACAAAAGTAAGAAATTTCGCGCAAAGCACACTATTGGTGGAAAACATGAACGTTATCGATATAATCGTCATCATCAAAATGCGATCAATAATATGTTGCCGGAATCCAATGCAGTTATAACCGCGTATGTATATGTCATATGAAATAGAATTATCATTTCAACTTATATAATTACATCACTGTCAGACTATCGACGAAATTAAACTTGCATCGAAAATTACACATTTTCGATAAAAAAAGACACGTGCCATATCACTCATTTGACCTTTTACGTCTCCTTATCTTTGAAATATCATATAGTTAATACATGAAGAATGCAAACATTTAATAGCATACATCTTTTACATTAGGAATAGCTATATCTTTATACAAGAATTCGTGCAACATTATGTGATATATATATGTGATTTATATATACCTATATATTATGATATAATATATACTTAATAAAAAATATGTATATCAATATTTATAGCAACAGTCCACAGCAGATAACGATAATCGATGAGAAATGTAAAAAAGACAATATGGTAGTCTTACAGGATACTACTCTGCAAACAAAAATTACAACGTGCACGATGTCGGCGGATAAATTAAAAAATAATATTGATTCTCGGCAAGAAAATTCTTTAAATAAGAAAGCAGATTCCAGCATGATTTCAGAAATTATTGATAAAAATGACACCAAATATAAACTAATGTGCGAAAGCAATGATCATCAAGAATAAGTATAGTTATAATAGTAATAATCTACCAATGGCGAAAGTTCCTGATAAAATTTAATTTGAAAAATTATGTTCATTTTTTGAAAAATTATAACAAATAGCTACATTGATGATAGCTACAGGAAAGCAAATAAGAATTTTATAGCAGGAAAGGAAATTTTTCGAGATGCTATTATAATGTTTTAGGAAATTCAAAACTCCATCCTCCCAAAAACAGGAGAACATGAGCAACAGCGATACTAATAAAAAAATGCAGACTAAACAAAATTTTGATTGTATGGTATGTGTACATGTGCGTGTGCAATCATTAGATTATATTGTAATATAATGTAATAATATAATATTATTATTTCTGAATTAATTATCATATTCTAATCATTCTTTAAATTAAATATCATTTTGTATTTTATAATCTAAATTTTATAATCTAAAAGCTATCACGTTTTTCAGAAGCACGAAGAAGTTGCAATTCTTTCCCAACGTCAGTCAAGTAAAGATTGCGTGACAATGACCATAAACAAGCAAATGGATTCTCGTTATGGTGATTTATATTAGTAATACTATTTCATATGCATATATTATTAAATAAAAATGACACCAAGTATAAATTAACAATTTATTACATACAGAAAAACTATTCACGAAGCGACATGATGGACTTCGAAAAAAAAACCGTCAATTTCCTCATGATACAAAAAGTTTTACTCATGATTGTTATGAAAATTCAACGATTATAAGTAGTAAGTGATGTAGGATCTAATAAATCCAATAGTAAAATCCAATCGAAAATATTAAATAATTTATTCTCAAAGATTATCGCACGAAGAATACTTAATATAGAATATATAAATTTAATTATCTCTCCCGCATATATATTTATATTACTTATTTTTAAAAAACAATTATTATAATTAATCGTAATATCTATTTTTATAAAGATTATTATAGAGGGGAAAGTCGCCGATACTGACATAGATATCCTAAAGTGACATCCCCTTATTTCTCAGGAACTAACTATTGCACTTTATTAATACTAATAAAATCATGATCTATTTAGCTAATTAAAGAAGTACAAACTCGTATGTTTCGTATGTTTTATACAGATAATGCTTGTAAAATAAAAAGAATATGAACACGTAGCGTTACTGTCTACTGTGTCAATTTTGGAGGCCATTTTTTCAGACGCTCATTTTTGCTTACCTTACGAAAAAATTAATTATTGAAAAATTGCAAATAGTATTATAAAAACCGCTTATACTATCTGGTAGAAGACACTTTTCAGTTTGTAGTTACGTTTTTAAAGTTTTATTTTTACCTTTTGTTTAAGAAATATTGTCTAAAAACACAAAATGGTATGTCGGTATCGGCGACTTTCCTCTATTTTTAATCTTGTATTCAAATGTGTAATTTTTCGTGATAACTTTCCCATAAATGATATATTTAATTACAACGTTAAAATGCAAGAGCTCATTGGAAATGTTTATTAAAAAAAATGTGTAATTATAATAATTATTCCAGCAAGTAAATATAATTTAATGTTGGAAAAATTCTGAAATTAATTTAATCGTTATTCAGATCGAGTTAAACCAGTCCTGTTGCGAGTTGTAAACTGGTTTTTTGGTGGTTGCCCAGAGTCATCAAAACGACATCGAGAGCAGATTGACGAAGTCGGAAAGGAAGAAATTTTCGAATCTACCAACACGTGGCTCCTCTAAACGAACGAAATACCTGCAGCAGTAAAGTGCGAAGCTGTCGATAAACGTAGAGATCTATGTTTTAATGTAACATGGAGATAATTATAAAATTATAGTAAATTGTTACTTGACAATTCTTAGTATTTTATTATTGTTTTAGGCTCGTAGCCCTTCTTTGTTACATTATTTAATTTATTGAGCCTTTTTACTTAATTTTAATTTTATTATTGATTTTTACATAGCAGCAACATTTATTTTTATCGATATATGTTTTTTAGGAGTAAATTTATGTGTTCCTTCCTTTCTTCGTTTCCGATTTTCTATTAACACATCTAATAAAATATAAATATCTATAAAGTTATATATTGCGCTATTCATTCCATGCATCCATGCACATGTACCATACATCTAATAATTTTATTATTAAATAGAAAATCTTGCGTTCTCAAAAAGTGTCATTTTTAGTATCTTACAAATTTGAATAAATCTTTGCATCTAATAATTTTAGATTTTTATTCGCTAACAAATTCTGACAAGAAGACAACTAATAAATTCTTACAAAACATTGTATAAGGTAAATGTATCAGTTAGTGAACATGACTCAACTACTGGACAAAAATTTTTAATATTACTCTCTAAATTTGAATCAGTGGATAAATCACTGATCGTGAGATTATCCAATGACACTGGATAATCAATGAAATTCAACTGAAAAGGAAAGGGAGTTTTAGCATTATATAATTAAAAGACTGATATTTGCATCAGTCCCAATATCATATACATTGAATTTATATATACTAAAGTATTAAAATTAAGGACTCTACATTTTATTGATTTTCTAATTAAATTTTATAGTGAATTCGCTAATTACCCAATAAGTATACTTGGGATTGATATAATCAGTGGTTATCCACTGATTTAAATAATAATCTTTTATATATAATAATACGTACAACTCTAAATAAATTCGTTGTTTATAAAAAATTAATGAGAAAAATTTATATTTATTGTCGTACATATCATTAAAAGCTTAATAATTTCATCCATTAATCGGGTCCATTAACTGGTACATTTACTTTATATAGTATTTATTAAAAATGATTCAATATAATGACTTTTAAAATTGTCACTATCGCGATTCAATCGATGCATTTGGCAAAATTTCCGCGTTTCTAGGAAACATTGGTTACATCGCGATTGCCCATCGCGTCGCGGCGCGTACGTCCATTCCAATTATATCCCAACGCGAAGACGGCACGTTCGTGAGCTTCGGAGGGACATCGGCCGTTTCAAATCTCGACCTTCGTCTGCGCACACATCTGTACCGGAAGCGGGTACCGCGTGTACATGGCTTAAGAGCAATAAGGGAACCGGCGGGCCTCGCGAGCCGCCAGAAGAGAATGGGGTGAGACAGTCGCGCTAAGACCAAGAGCCGCGGTGGTTCACAAAGCCGCGAATTCGAATCAAACTATTGCCATTCACATGACAGACGCGCAATCAGCCGATTTATCTTCTTCCGTTTTCTTATCATTTAATCGTGCCAACAGGTTTGCTGTGCTTTATCGCTAGTGTCTCGTGTGCGTTCGATCTATTGATCTTAGGCCACAAAATTAATTGTCAATAGATAATTTCGTGAAACATTTTGTATTCCAAGTTAGAACTGTGCATTCTTATCGTTATTCAACGAACAATTTAATTGCAATATGAACTGATAAAACGTGTAAAGCGATAGGAAAACAATACCTAGTGGAGTTGTAGCAGAGTGTATTTTAGCTGACCCGGTAAGTGAAAATACTTTAAATAGTTTAAATATATATTAAATAGAAGTAGATTGCCTTATTTTTTGGCTTATTTAATTAAATATATGTTGTTGTACATAGTGTATCGTATATTTGCTTGTCAGCTGTTAATATAAGATGTGGCATTTTTATCTTTCATCAATGAAAAAAATCAAATATCGAGAGAGAGAGAGAGAGAGAGAGAATCAATAATCGTGTATATTTTTACATGATACCAAGTTCGTTAAGAGTATAGAGTTTTTCCAAACATAAAAAAATAGTACAATTTTATATATTTTATAGTTTTATAGTCAAGTATCTAGTAGCTTTTTTAGTTATTAAGTAATGCTATAATATAAAATATTGACATGAATGGGAAAAGAGGTAAAAAATATTTCACACTTATGCAAAGGAAAAGACAAAGTACCTCTCGGCGAAAAAGTATTTGTGTTAAATATTGTCTACTTACATTAGATGTGTATTCATTTACATATTTTTACGTCATTATAGCAACATCTATTTATTTCTGCGCTATATGATCGCGGCTATTTTATTATGCGGTGAAATGTTCCAAGACTCATTAACGTGCATTCATTTAGAAAAGTGTGTCGTTAAGTACATCGGCACATACTTTAACACTTCAGAGATTAAGAGAGAGAAGAGCATTTGGATTAGTTTCCACATTACACAACAATTCGATTTACTAACTATTTACCGATGATAAATTGAAGATATATTATGATTAAATAGTCACTAGAGAATGTAATAAACTTTTTATTACATTAGATTAGAAGCGAACCTATGCCATCGCGCACGAGATTATATAGAAATTTCGTAACAAACCGCATTATCGTTCCCATCGCGCCCGGTATTCGTAACCCTGGTACATTGTTAGACATTGGAAGAAATTCCCGAGATTCCATGGAACATGTGTGTGCAAACCGTTCTATTAATGTACCCATCACATCTTGCCTTCGTCTTATCCGCTTTTCGCTTTATCTCTCTTTCTCTCATGTCTAGACAGGCGCTCTTGCCGTTCTCTTCTTCTTTCAAAGTATAGCGCGATTTATTCAAACACGCGTCCAAAGAGAAACAAGCGGTGGATGCCACGAAATGCCGTAAAAATTATCATTCTTCTTATTACATTCTAGATGAAATGGAACATTCGGTATATAGATCGTAATTCGATTATCCAAAAAACAACGAAATACTAATTTGGCGACAAAACTTAACAATAAATGCAAAACATACTAACAAATACATATATTTGGATAATCCTTCCTTTCGAATGTAATTTTTTTAATACAATCACATAAATTTTTAAATTTGCTAATAGTAATAGCAAATATTAGGAGAGAAGAAGAGAATAATAAATATTCATAATTAATTTACTCACATTGAGTATCGTTAATAATAAAAATAATACTAAAGATTTTATAGTTTATATAAATTGTTTTTTAAGCATAATATTTTTCATTTTATAATGGTAAAATGCAGTTAAAGTTATTTTTATATTTTGAGATCATATATCCTCTCCTCTATTCCCCCCAGAGTGTAATTTAACATCTTTGGAAACTATCTTTTCAGATATTTATTAGACGTTTCTGCATGATTCAATACCATTCTAATTTATTTTTTTTGCAGTGACCAATGCTTGTAGTATGACGTCAAATGCGATTAGAGGCATCAGAAGAAAGAAAAGTTCGCTGTGCGAAGTAAAAGTAGCAGTAATAGGAGCTCCAGGAGTCGGCAAAAGCGGTAAGTGAATGTATTATATATTTTAATAAAAGAAAACTTCATAATAAACTCATAATAAAAATAAGTTTTCTATTAATACAAATATTAATATTAACGTAACAAAATTGTGAAGTAAAGTGCTATAAATATAATTTTGTTGTGTGTGTGTGTGATTATAAAATTAATCTTAGAAAGATATACATTTCCATAAAATATTACTGTAGCAAGAAATAAAAATGCAGAAAAAAACCGACTCCTGTTTTTTGTGAATAATAAAATTAATAATAAGGACAAATTTCAAACAAAAAAATATTGAATTTCTCTTTCTCTCTCCCATATAAAAAATTATGTTGCAGTTTCTTATGATTTTACTACTTTACGATTTCACTATAAGAAAATTTTCAAATATTTTCTAGCTCTGATCATATTAAGCTCTGACATATAAATAGAAGGTAGAGACAAGTTGATTACAAGTTGATCAAAATATATTTTAATGACTTTTAAAAATATTTTTACACAGCTACGTTTTATTCTAATTTCCATTAATGTAAATATAATAGCAAAAAATAAGACATATACAGCGATCGCTCGAATCTATTATATGTATAAATCAAAAGATTTTAGCGTGCAATTAAAAATTAAATTTATTTTACACACTATTCGTACTTTGTGCGAAATCGTGCTGTTCTATGAACAAACGATTCCAAAGAGAGGAATGAGGGAATAAAAGTAGATGTATTTCGAGAAAGAAATAATCTCATGGTAAATGTCTACTCTCTAAATTCAAGTGCAAGTACGCACGTATATAACACGAATCACGTTCCATGTGATGAAGATGCATATATGAAATAGGTATGCACTGAGGACCCTGAGAGTAGCTAACAGCGTGTATTTTTGGTAATGGCAAGTGTAAAGGCATAGGTGAATAAATAATTGGTCCTCGCCAGAACTGTGCGTCTTTTCTGTTGGCCGTAAAATACGTGGTTGCTATTTATACAATTTTACTTCAAAATTTGCCTTGGATCATCATTGAATCTCGATTCACCATGCTTTTCATAACATTTCTTTGCAGTTGAAACTTCATATTAGGAAAATATTATTTCTTTTACATCTTTTGAGCAAATATTTAGAAGATATCGTAATAGCACATATAAAGAATATATCTTTTTAGCTTTTTGCACGAAGTGTAAATACAAATTACAATAATTATGTATGTTACATTAAATAGATATTGTGCAAATATAATGATAATCCAAAAGGCATTTAAAAAAATAGATATATTTTAAATACTTTTCAAAAATTTTTTATGTTTTTCTCTCCCTTTCTTGTTACCGTAGATATTTAACAATTATTTATCTGCTTTTAATTAAAAATAATAGTTTTGATTATCTAAGTTTAATTTTCTAAAACAAGATTTGTAACAAAAATTCAATGTTTAAGAATTTGAAGATAAATTCTAAACTCTGATCTAACAAATAATCGAAGATTAAATAAAAAAGAAATAAAGTAATATTCTAATGATGTGTTTTGTTGGTCCACAAATTTCCAACGCAAATAAACCAATTGCTAACAAATTTGTTGGCCTTTGAAACATACATGCGTTCCTGCCGATCAAAAACTGACCTATATTCTGAACAATATATGTATCAAATATATAGAGATACATACACCTTATACAATTGTAATGTCTATACATTGATAGAATTTTATTAGTTGCACGTCCATTTATAAAAATCGTGTTAGATTAATTTGATTTGACAACCTTTGACTGCCTTTTTTTATTTCTTTATATTTTTTCTTCCTACAGTAAATCGTTCATTTCATATTGATTTATTAATTTTACAAAATGTTAGCATTTCACGATCAAAAAGTTAAACTCGGATAGATTGTTGTCTCGAATCGATGTAAACTGGCGGTTCATATTCGAAAAAAAAAAGTGTATTCACTGCACACGGTTAAAAATGAAATAAGTTACAGTGGCGTTAATGCATCGCGCAAGGTTTTGTGGCGCCGTGGCAGATTCGAGTTCGTGGTAAAAATAGTGTGGTATACCTCGAAGCGTGTCACTAGGTTATAGCTCTCGTTTCTCCTGATCAAATCGCAATATGTTCAGTATTATATCGAGAAGATCATATGTCAGTGCGATCAACCTCTTTTCATCACTTTCACGCAAAACATTGAGATTAATGGGACGGACATCGATTCAATAACGCGCCGAAGATCAGTGCCGTAAAAACAGTAAACAGTTTGATTTAAATGTATTTCTATTAGTCAGATCCAACACAATTTTCTTACAATTAAAATCTGTTCAGTATCCAATAATAAAAATATTTCAATACAATCATAAGATATTAATCTTATTTTCTTTAAGGATGTTATGTAATCTTTCGAAAGATATTTCAAAATAACTAAAAAATCATGAAAAAATCATAGAATATTCTAAATCGTATTTAAAAGTAATACGACAAACAAAATAAAAAATCTAAATGTTTTTGTCTAAATATTAATATATGTGCCATATATTCTCTAAAAATAAATCAGTGTATTATTACTGACATCAGTGCTACACTTATAACTGATGTAATCATCAGCGAATATTTACTGTTTTTCAGTAATAATACACTGATTCATTTTAGAAGTTATGATTTTCTGCAGATTTAATTTATAGAAATCACATCTTCTAAAATGAATCAATGTATTATTACTAAAAAACAGTAAATATTCGCTGATGATTACAGTTATATTTAATTAAATTCATACGATTCCAGACAGCTACCGTACTTGTATAAGAGGTGGCCATTTATACAAGTACATCCTATATACATATAAATATTAAATATAAGTAAATAGTATATACTTATATAATATTATATAATACTATTATATATTACTTATATACTCTCTAAACCTGAATCAGTGGATAATCACTGATCTCAGTGCCAAGTATGCCACTGATAATCAGTGAATTAAATGTGAGATTCCTAATCTAGCTAATCTTTATTATGTGATCTAACTAAAGTGGCTATCCACTGATTCAGATTTAGAGAGTAATATGAATGTATATAATACAAAATAAAATTTCATAATTCAATATAATAATTCATTTATGAACTTTCGCTGCATATAGAAACAATCGTACAAAACTAATTATATGTAGATTCAATTATTAAATTTTAGTTTTAACTTCATTAAAAAATATAGTTAAATATTAGATACGGTTTATAGCGCATAATTCTGATCGAGAGAATAGTATTTTCGTGTTGATTTTCTCTTGCATAAATAGATACGACTGTAACAAGCGAACGAAATGTAGATCACCACGATGCATACGAATTCGAGACGCGACGTTGCGCGAATAGCCTGTCATTATAGTTTGCCAACTCAATTATATCACGTACAACATAATTATGTCATACTTGAACTATACGCACGTGCAGTATATATTTCTATTATGTTTCAGCATTGACAGTGAGATTTCTGACAAGGAGATACATCGGGGAATACGATCATCAATCAGGTGAGAAAGGTCTTAGCCTCATAGTTATTTGAAATTTGTTTCAAAAATCTATTAGGTGAGAAGTATCCTGTATCTTGAGACGCGCAAATGGTTCGAAAGTCACATTTAAATTAAAGATTAATTGAGAATGTACTCAGCTGAGAACTGAAACGATTATTCATGTAAAACCTGACACTTTGAATATTGTTATGAAGTTATGATACATATGTATAACACTATTTTCTCTCTTTGATATTCTATCATCTCTTACTGTCCTTTCGTTCCGTCTTCTATTTTCTCTTCCCTGCGGCCTCATACCTATATACTTCACTACGATAATTGGAAACATATATTTAACGCACATCTAATGACTATAGCCAATACGCAATTACCAATACTATCATTGATATCGTTCCAATGCGTATCGAATGTCGATATAACTGATTTATTGGCCATTAAACTAAAACTAGTACACAAATATTTTTGTTCTTAGTTTCGTTCGTGACTTAACACAATCTACTGTTTTGGTCACGTTGCATCATCACAATCAAAAATTCGTGCAAAAACTTCCAATTAAATTATCGAATGCAAATCTTTCAAAATGAGTATTTAAAAATAATTGTTAATTATTATTTGCTATACATTTTAATATTTATTATTTTTTTATAAAGTTGCTGTATTTGAAAAATACATATTTTCTACCGCTTTTATCCTTTTTCCTGATATGCTATAGCTATTCATTTTAAAATAATGGATCTTTGAAATAAGAGATATTGAAAAGAGATTTTTAATCTTTCATTTTTTTCCTGACATTTTACATACACGTAAGTATATATTAAATATAATTTTTAGATCTGTTTCACAGAATTATTATATTAAAATAAAATTAAAATAAAAAATAACTTACAGATACGATACGCAGCAGCGGAGTTGTAACACGAATATTATATCTAAAACGTAAAAATATATTCAAAATTAGACTAAATAGAACAATACCTGAATAATTAATATTTCTAAAATAATTATAGATCTTTATTTGTTTTTTTCCAAATAAAAAATTTAACAGAATAACTATAATTTTTAAAAAAAACTTATTTTCATAGGAATATAAAATTTTCTAAAATTTAAAGAATAGATTTATTTTCAAGTCAACAAATCGTTATAAATATATTTATATGTATCTATACATTTTTTGTGTGCATCATACATATATTTAAAGTTGGATTCGGAGCAATATAAGCAAGCACAAATAAACGAACTTATTTCAATAAATGCAAATAGTGTCGTTGTTTTGGAAATACCATTTGAATTCATTGCAGGTAGTTGTTTATTCGCGTTTGTTTGTGTTCGTTCTCTTATAGTCAAGATCGGATTTAAGGCGCCCATACACATTTGTATAACACGCAATGAATAACATTACAAATATATTATATATCGTGTATTAACGCACGGAATATGCGATTATCATAGGAACAAATGTTTAGTTACGCAAGTGTATAAATTATTATTCACCTATAGTTGCTCCGCCGATGCCCGATGCTTCCCAAGCAGGGTTGTTATGTTTAAAACATTTGTATTTAAAACAAATGTTTAAAATATGTTTTATACACTGTACTGTTTTAAACAAACATATGTTTTGAACAGATTTTAAACATGTTTAAAACAAGTGTTTAAATCGTGTTTTTTAAAAGGAAAATAAGGAAATACGAATTTTAGGCTAATAATATCTTTATACATTTATATATAATAATATACTTTTTTTTTTATATAATGTAAGCATGAACATATTTATATATATTAAATAACATTGAACCATGAGAATTTCAAACTAAATATTAATGATAAGGCCATTACGGTCTAGCGGGGAACTTGGATGCTTCTAATAATTCTAATATAATTAACATGTGAATTTATATACTGCGAATGTAGATTTTTATGCGTGCCGAAAATCCTTCAGACTTACAACGCAAAACTACCGCAGTAATATCACGAGTTAAATTGACAAACAATCTAACCATTTTTGATGCATATATAACGTCGGTACATAAATTCACACGTTAATTATATTAGAAGTATCCAAGATCCCCGCTAGACCGTAATGGCCTTATCATAAATATTTATATATTTTTAATATATTATATATATATATATACTTTCTTTCTCTGTTAATCTGTTACATAAAAACAAAAATTGAATAAAA
>NW_017256147.1:551946-571275 GCF_001594055.1 Mycetomoellerius zeteki
TATATATATATATATACTTTCTTTCTCTGTTAATCTGTTACATAAAAACAAAAATTGAATAAAATTAAAAACCCAAAATCTTGATTTAAAAACTAATTTGGCAATAGTTTATATTTATTTTTGACTTATTCTGAATTTTTAGAATTTAAACTTTTCATAATAGATACCAACTTTGATGCTTTTTCTATTCCTAGTCTATTGCGTACTTTACTGTGTATAAACTATTATATCACCGAATTCACCGATGATTATTAAAACGGTCGAAAGCATTTTAACTATTAACAAAGGGGTCGCTGGAAACACTAAAAACTGTGAAAATCCGGTCACAATCGAAAAATATCTCATTCTTAAGATCTTAAGATGATCTTGAAATTAATTAAAATAAGAATAACCTATAAATATCAGATGTTTTAATAATGTAAATAATTAAATAAATGTAAATAAAATGTAAATAAAATTAAATAAGTAGTTTAACTAAAATTAAACATATTTTAAACAATATTTAAAAAAACATGTTTTAAACTGTTTTAAACATGTTTTAAACATGTTTTTTTTAAATATTGTTTAAAACATGTTTAAAACATTAAAAACATATTTTGAATAAAAAAAACACAATGTTTTGTTCTTTTTAAAAAAAACATGATTTCTATCAACCCTGTTCCCAAGCCTGCTCCTCCTCTCGTGTCTTTCGGTTGCTTCTTCATGGCATTCACACACAACACACACACACACAACACTCGCGAAACACGACTAATTACGATTACCGATTAGATTAAAGACAATCGCGAGATACTTTACACGACATTCCCGATGTTAGCTGAACTCGCACGTGAAAGACGGTTAGGGGGTCGCCCGATAATCATCAAACTACGATACTCGCACGAAACTCTGTACGGCATTCCCGTTAATCAAACGTATTACAAACACGTCGCATGCTCACTGTATTACGTTTCGGCAGAGGAATAAAGTGAAAGAAACTACGAGCAAACGATAACTACGATGCGTTTGTTACCTGCGACGTCGTGCGAAGTAAACAAACGAATCAAAATGGCGGAACTAATTATTAAGACGCGCAGACAACTTCACGCGACTGACACCCGCTGCGGCAATTCAATGCTACCCCCTGCACTTTCGTGCACCTGTTGTACTTTAAATAATAATTCTTCCACGGTTTAGGACGATTACTGTCTCATGTTATACCATAAGTAAATCAACGCACATACGTTAATTAAAATTAAAAACAAATATTTATCTAAGAAATACAGCATTTGAAGAAATGATTACCGACTGCACGCCTTAAATTACATTTGAACGTCTCGAAAGATGCAATTTAGCAAAAAAAAAGTTGATACAAGAATACCGAATTTCTGTTAAATGGTTGCTAATAATATTGAAATTGATATTAATTACATTTATAGTTTTACTGATTAAAAGCATCTTAGATTTGGAATCAAATCGTTTCATTGTCGCGATTCTTAATGACTGAAAACCTTGATAATTGCATCGACAATTTCATCCGGAATTCCTGATACCGTAAAGTATTATGCGAGTCAATTTAATGATTAATTATAACCCATCAAATAGTCTAATGTCTACATACAGATACTTAATTAGAATTAATTAATATTTCACGACGTGCAATACATTCCGAAATAAATGCGAAATACACATAATATGTATTAATAATCAACCGGTATATCACAGTATTTGATCACATAATTACTCCATATAGCAGATCGTGTTTTATATCCGCTTATCTAATCTCTAATCATTTATGGTACACAGAGAATGAATTGCATTAACCGTTCTTACATTAGTACTTGTCGCAGTTGTATTTCGAGAATAGGTAATATAGCAAGATGTTACAGGAGTGACCCGCGACACTACCTGTTCGTTCGAACGCTATTGTGCGAATGATAATACAACGACTCGGCGCGGCGACGTCCGACCAATGACCTTGTATATGTACACATCGGTACGTTAAACTTAACGACATTCGTTGTGCGTCAGTTAAACGGCGTCTACAATAAGATTTTAAGACGTAAAATTTTTGTTTTTTAGCAAGAGACACAGTATAACATAATGATCATTTTATCTTTAACATTGTCTCTAAAACTCTTTTAAAGTAAATCTTACTATGAAGAGTGAAATTTCATTCTTAAAGATTAAAAATAGAACTACTTTTTTCCAAGACTAACTCAATTTTTACTCTTTAGAATGAGATTCTACTTCAAAGAATTTAGAGAGTTGACAAATAATAAAGATATAATAACTATTCTTTTCACATCTCGACTGTAAATGGTCAATTTCTTATAGCTTGGGCTTAAAGCTAATCAAGTTTTATGCCTTAAAATATTAGACACTGCTTTAGTTCGTCGTCGTTGTAAAATATTACAAAATAAACCGAATATGTCAAATTGTCGCTCCTTACATTTTCAGTTAGTTCCATTATCGCAACATTTTGTTAACTCCGAAAATTATTAAGAATTTGCATTGACAAATTCTCTTTGATACTGTTGAATATTACGCGAGTCAATAAATTTAATTTAAAGTGAATAAGATTTATTAAGTCATTTGTAGAAATATATAATCAATTCAATACAAAGAATTTAATATCGAATATGCAATATTGAACTTGTAAATGAGAGATACGCGAAATATATTTATTTTTAATAATCAACCGATGTATCAGTTTTCTATTAATGAGTCATTTGAACCAACGTAGTGATTTTACTCCACGCATTATATATATATATATATATAAAATTTAGATAATATACCAAAAGAAATTCAATTGCTACGAGAATAATTATCACGAATAAATATTACGATAAAAAAAATCTATAATTACGATTTTTATCTACAACTTTGATTGTTGTTTCAAAAAAACAAAACGCGTCAAATATTTGATCTACAAAATGTTAACCGCACTAATTAATTACGCGGACCGATATAATAATTAATCGGATCATGAGTAAGAAATAATTGAAGGTATATTTCGAGATAGAAATCAGAACAATATGATGATATTCAAGCGGACCAAGTAACTGATTTGCTCGCCAAGCGGTTGAATGTGATTGATTGGATCTATAAATAATTAAGAATCCCAATCATGTTCAATTGCTCGGTGAACAGGCTAGCTGCTTTACCAGTTTGAACGCGATATACGGAACAACTCGCAACACTACCTGCCCATTCGATCGTTGTCGTGTGAATAACAATACAACGACTCGACGTAGCGTCGCAGCAGCGTCCGATCTTGTGTACATATTCGACAACAAAATGACGCACACCGAAATTTGTTGTCTTTATCAAATATTTAAGGTATTATAAAATAAATGTACGTTTCTATTACAAATCGATTCAATGAACAAGCTAACAACGCGTTTTTTTTTTGTGCTTCGATCTGCGAACTCATTAGCACCATAAAGACGACATGACACTACAATTCATATTGATTCTTAATATTTAAATAAGTGTTAAATTATCGCATCTTAAAAATGGTTGTAGTCGAATTTCTTTTCTTACATCTAGTACTGAAAGACAGTAACTAATTACTTATTTTAAACATTAAAGGCACTGTTGTTTATAAAAAGGTGGAATTTAATATATTGTAACGCCAATATCTGTTGCTGATTTTTTATTAACTCGCTTACAAAATTGACGTGCATGCGCGTGGCAAAGTATATAATGGAATAACGCGTCAGTTTGAAAAATTGCCAGCAACTGTAATCCTCTTCTAAGGCTGCGTATATTCTCCCTCTGCATACCTCAGGCGTTCGTTCTAAATTTATCGAAGACGAATTTGACACTAGACAGGACGGGTACTAATGCGAGGTTGATACTCAAACAAAACTTTTCGTTTTGTAGAAATACATTGCAGACACGGTCGTAGACAGGAGGAAAGCACGTGTCGTGTTAGCGTCTCAAAGTAAATTCGATCTGAGAAAAATTGTTAAATATTTGCGTGGCAGAAAGTTACAGATAATCGTTAAATCTTTTTAATTCCTATTTGCGAGTATTTCCAAAGGAAATGCTTAGGACGATTCTTTTTTTAAGACAATATAAAAATTAAAATACATGGAAATCATGTTTATATCATAATCAATGCGAATAATTCATTTTCAACTTTTTTTCTTTAAATTATTATGAAATAACTGCGAACAGTTCTGTTCGGAGAAAATATTTTACACAAAATGCATTATAAAGAAAGAAAAAGGATTATCAGTTGTTTGAAAGATAAATTAATGAATGAAATAAGAAATAAAATAGTAATGCAAACATGTTTTATATTTGTACAATGTTTTATATTGATATTCTTTTATTAACGCGCTTATTTTTCATTTTATGTTTGAATGAAATAGTCACACACGTGAAATTTCAAATAAAATCATTATTATACAAGCAACATTGATTATAAATTAAAAAAAAACTGTTTGAATCAAATTGACTTTACATGAACTCAGAAAATAAGTTGAAGTTATTTTGTCATCAAAATGATGTCTTTAACATCATTTAATATTAAAATGATACGAATAATGTCAGTTTGTTTGCTGGGAACACTTATAGATAAAATTTTTAAAATAAATTTTAAGAAAAAACAATTTGAAAATTTTTAAAAAGAATCACGTTGTTATAAGATGTTGCAAATAATGGAATCATGATTTTACTTTTATATCAAATTTCAGATTTATCTTATAAATAATAATTATTACATATCTGCATTAAGAGCGAGTCTTATTTTAATTTCTAGAAACCAGATACAAACATGAGGTACTAGTCGACGGGGAACCAATTCTTTTTGAAATTTTAGATACGTGTCCAAAGGTAATTTTTGTATCTAATAAAATTCTATTATATAATAATCTATTCATTGTTACTAATCTATTATTAATTTGTACATTATTTTATGTTAATTTATACATAAATAGTTTCTCTCACATAATTTTTTATTAACATTTTAGAGTGAAGATGAGCTGCCATCGATGGAAACTTTACAGTGGGCAGACGGCTTGTTATTGGTCTATTCAATAACCGACAGAAACTCTTTTAATTTTGTTAGAAAGGCAAAAGAAGCTCTTGCAGTAGCTGATCCCGAAGCTGCGATGCCTCTTGCCCTTGTTGGAAATAAAGCTGATATGGTTCATTTACGACAAGTCAGTGCTGAGGAAGGAGAGATACTAGCAAAGGATTTTGAATGCTGGTTTAGTGAAATAACTGCAGCTGAGCAGGTAATTGCAATTTCTAATAATTTATCACCTTATTCACAGGTTTCATAACTTTTTTTAAATAGTCAAGTAACTTCCATAGGTTGCTCAGGTCGCAGAATCTTTCCACGAATTATGCAGAGAAGTTCTCGCAGCAAGAAGAAGAAATAAACAATCTTTGTTGGATAGAATGCTCGGTGGTAAAGCGACACGCGCTTATTCACGAGGAAAAAGCGACTCTGCTTTACCGAAAGATTAATGTTATTATTTAAAGTACATGCCTGTTATAAATATAAGAAAAAAGGAATCCTTCAGAATAAAAGATCGATACTGTTAACTGGAGAATGTGAGAAAAGGAATAATTGTATATAATCATTTCCTAAGCAGAATAAGTCATGATAACATCAAACATGACGTTAAAATGAATCATTATTAATTAAATAGCGGCTTTTGGTAACCGTTTTGTACATCATTTTGATGTTGTAATGAACTATATTCTGTTTGGATTTATTGTACAAGGAATGAAAGAAAAGCAAAGCAACAAATACCAAAGAAAATATCAATTTATAGAGAATGTAATTTAAGATTCACTGTCACATAAATAATATAGACATATAAATTTTTATAATATATCTTCATAAATCTGTATAAAAATTACTTAAATCGTAATTTATTCTTCAGAATATATTAGAAAGTTCAGTTCAAGGAAAAATGTAATATAGAAGAATGAATTATATATATTTCTAATAGTTTTACAATATTCTTATTATAAATATAGCACGCAAATAGTAATATCAGAGAGAAACCTGAAAGAAGACGTGAGGGCCTTTTTCCTGTAAACGCAAAATGCCGCCGCGCACTACTGTCCTCTGAAGAAGTGGATGTAAACTACACAACAATATTCATTTTTTTGCGGTGCTTCTGATGGAAATAAATAGTTGAAATCACTGAAATAATTAAAATCTATCAAATTAATATTCAGATTTCTCTCTGCCTGTATTCACAGTCAGATCTTATATCTAAGATCGTCTTAAGTACAGTCTTAAGATGCCATGAACCAATCAGAAAGCCATATTAACATCTTGAAACATTACTTAAGATGGTCTTAAAATAAGAACAGACTATGAATACCGGCCATATTGCTTATTGCACACTGGATACGATGAGAGATCAACGATGAGCGATATCCGATAAAAACTTTACTTTGTCATCTCGTGCAAAAAAGCAGAGCTTTCATACGATTCAAAGCCGATATGAAATAGGTGCGTTCGGGGAAACGCTATTAACACTATTTGTGTCATCCTTGTTTTACGTGTATTAAACAACGAAGATAGAATGACAGAAGTAGCGCTAATAGCGTTTTCCCGAACGCATCAAATGTAAGAAATTTATTTGTTAATACCTTTAAAATATCTAATTTTAATTACATTGTTGAAATTTAAAAAATAACACATATATAGGTATTCAAATATAAGACGGGAATTCCTGAAACATGGCGGACCAATCAATGCGCTACTTTATCATATTGCAATTTGCAATTTGAATAAAGTTGGAACTCTTCTAACTGTAAGCAACTGTAGCAACTACATTTAATTTAAAATTGTAAAGAAAATTTAAATGAATAAAAATGAATCAACCTGTAGAGGCCCTCCACTAACCTCGCCAATTTTTAACGGCGGTCCTCTTTTTCTCAGCAAACACCAAGTTACATGTAACAATTAATACAACTGTAGTATAACACACGTAATATATTATAGTTTACAGTTATTATATATTACAGTTATATTCTTATATACAAATTACAACTAATTATAAGAAGTACGTTACGTGTAACTTGAGGTTGGATTTGAATGTCTTTAAGTATTACATACGAATTTAATATTTTTACGCAATGTACTTATTTGATACCAAAATAAAAAGAACATAAAGAAAAAATTATAATACATAAAGTAATCAGAATTATAATATCCAAAGTAATCAGAATTATAATATACAAAGTAATCACAATACAATATAATAAAATATAATACAACGAAAAAATAGACTCAAATCTTTTTAATATAAAATATAAAACACAAAAATTGCTTATAAATTTTTACAACATTTTAATTGCTTTTATATATAAGATATCTCGTATACAAAATGCATATCATAACACAAAATTCACGTATATTTCAAGAAAATCCAAATTCTGGTTCTGCAATAACAATCTTTACGTTTTTATTTAATAAATCTTTTAGTAATACAATATTTATTAATGGGTTTTTAAACGAAAATTTCAATTTCGCATCTCCTACTGTGGAAGTAAAAGTTGTTGAATATTAAGAAACTCGAATATTCAAGCAAGTTAATTTGACGAATTTTGTCTTATAATATGTGTCTGCATAAAAATGGAATTACGAAATTATGTTTTTTTTAAAAAAAAATGCAGATTTTTTCAGCCCGTTTTTACCAAACATACTTACTAGTATGTAAGTATATTCCAAAGTCTCTATAATTATCAGCAATTATAAAAACTTTGAATATATACCTCAAACTTTTCCAATCATATATCATTAATTTAAGGTTTAATTTAGCAAAAACGAGCTAGAGGCCCTCCACCACCCCCAAAAACGATTTTATCGGCGGTCCCTTTTTCTTTGTAAGTATACTCACCCGTAAAAAAACGGGCTATTAATAAATTTAGTAGTCCGCTTTTGCAGGTTAGTATATTTTAAATTTATTTTTTATTTTTATGTCTAATTATTTTATTGTATTTTTCGCTAATTATATTGCATTATGATTAGCGAAATACGATAAAATAATTATATTGCATTATGATTAGTGAAATACGATAAAATCATATTGCATAACTTTTTTAATATTATCTTTTATTATAATCCTTTATACATTCAGTATACAATACAATAATAATTGTTTACAATACAATGTACAATTATAAAAGTGCTGTTCGAAATATAATAAAATTATATTATAGGAGCATAATTAACAAAATTTATTAATGCGGGATTATACGAAAACATCGAAAATACATACGATAACACAAGTTTTTCTAAACTTTAATGAAATATTGAGAAAAGCGGAATGAAATACTAACAACAATTAGATCGTATTTACTATTAAAGGATTTACTCTTAATTATTAAAATTTGCGAATATAAAACTTAATAATATCGCGATAAAAAGTCATTAATATATTTATAACAACACTTTCATCATGTTCAAGATAATTTCAGTAATTTCATCATATTAAAGTCCTTCCACCTTGTGGCACGCCGATTAGTATCCGATACAAAGAACAATCTTCATAGTGGAGAGCGAATGTATTCTGATTCTACGTTAAATTCACAAGATTCATTTGCAAAGAAAAGTTAAGCAATCCGTCAAATACCAGTGATCTTGTTACAGGATCAGGATGTGAATCCCGAATCTTTCAAACTACTTACGATAGTAATAATTTTGGTAGCACGTCAATTACAATTACCATTTTTATCAAATTTTCAATATAATATTAAAATTGGCGAGAAAATATGTTCTGCCACATATTACCAAAAATCATCTCTTATTAAAAATAAACGGATAGAATGATTTCCTTATGGAATAGTGGTTACGAAGGAATATATTTAATAATAATAAAATACATGCGTTATTGTAATTTTTTATATGTATGGGTACAGAAGTTCCTCGGGTACCAACTGTTCGAGATAAGACGAACCCGATAATACCGAGATTTTAAAGAACATTTATACTGAAAAATTTATTATATAGAATTTAACAATTCCTTATTTTTTTGCAGTTTCCAAAAATTTGAATTATTACTATCCCGCTAATATGAGGGTACCCATTCAACTTACCTCGAATTTTTTGTAACCACACACCTTTAATTAAATCCATCGACAAAAATTAAAATTTGTTACATATAATCTCATAATATCTGCATGTATTTTATCACAGAAAAGTATGTATATATATATATATATAAATTAATAATTATGATTAATATTCTGGAATGGCGGGATGTCCAATACCTAAAAATCAATTTAAAATAACAGTTAGAAAATTAAATATATATATTCTCGTAACCATATTTTTTTAGAGGAACCATCCAAAATTGAGAAACTATTTGTATAAAATTTAAATTTATTTGCTTAATAATTTGGACTTAAACAATTAAAGAATCATTATATATCCATATTAATCATATAACACTAAATTCCTATTGTTATTAAGATTAAGACAGTACTAACATTATCATTACTAATAGTGGGAGAACATTTAATAAAACAAAGAAAATATACCAATGAATTAATTTCGTAACTTGACTTTAAAATATATAGCAACTATCATTGACAAAATTATTACTTCCAATATCCGCAGACGAGAGAACCCGGGATTAATTCTGATCTTGTACAAGAATCCCTAAAGAGACACGAACCATTAAACTAGATTTTGCGAATGGACTTTACGAAAAGCGACGAGAAATAACTCTCCATGATGAAAATAATTTCGACTTTCCATCGGTACAAACACGCAATCATAGACATCCATCTGACGCGAGGAACAATGATGAGACTTTTGCATATAATAAATTGATCACGAAAATATACTTGTAACTCTGTAATGTTAATGTCAAAAAGCAAGCAATACAAATTTAATAAATTTGTATACTAAATACGAAGAAAAATTGATGATTATTCAAAACAAATATTTAATTAGAAGTTATTTAAAATTATTAATGACTTTTCGATATTCAGAATAAAATCCAAAAAATTAAAAAAAAGTTTCAAAGTTAAAAAATTATCAACCTTATTAAATCATTAAACAATTTTTGTTATTATATGTTTCGTTGATTTTGTATAATAAACATCAATTACGCAACAATGTGATTTACTACGACAAGATAAATGCTATCTGTATTAAATAGATATTCAATAAGTATATATACTCGTATATGGGGCATTCTCCGCGTGTCGGAGTCCCCTTCTGCCCATTTCATTTTTTGACAGAATTCAACCAACCAGGGCTTAAAATTTTCGTTAGAGTGTCTACTTTTTATTGGCGTGTGGCGTTTTGTGAAAATTCAAAATGGCGGACGACGGCGCGCCGATCATTTAACTGTCGAAATCTTAACGTACACATATTACGAGATAAGTAAAGTAATATCTTTTACATTTTTAATATTCTCTGACAAATAGGCTTTATTGCACGGTTTTTGCTTTATTCAGTATTCAGTATTGCTATATTCAGTACATCGCGCGGATTTCGTGTAATAAAAAGTTATTACAAACTAATAATCGCTTATTGTAACACGATTGAAATATCCAAAATATTCATGAGCTGAGTGTGTGCGTAACGAATGTAAGAAGTAAAGCAAAAACCGTGCAATAAAGTCTATTTGTCAGAGAATATTAAAAATGTAAAAGATATTACTTTACTTATCTCGTAATATATGTACGTTAATATTATAAATTGTATTATGTGTGAGAACCTAACGCTTAAACGTCCGGCTATTGGGACATTTACCTTATTTCTAATTTGCATGAATGAATGCGAAATCCGGAGCGACTCGTAACGCAACCGTCTTCCTCCGAAATCGCCGAACGAATGCCGAAATGACGACGTAGTCCGCTACCGCGCCGCGCGGCGCGATCCCACTCCTCGTCATTCCGCTGGCGCTCGGCCCCCCCTCACTGCTCGACGTTCGGACAACCAACCGTCGCGTATGAAAAAATATTCACGATTTATTCAATGAAAACGTAATTTGTGATTATTCGCGTGGGTGGTATTTTTGATATTTCAACGTTATGTCTCAATTTTTATTATTCTTTTTATAATGAGAGATTCATATTTAAATAAAGGTTGATAATATCCTTACATTCTTTACACAAAGATACACGCAAATTTTCTTAATATTGCATTGAAACAATTTACGCTAAATACAGCTTTTTTGACTAAAAGTATTAAATATCTTGTTAAACGTTATTTAATTTTTCAGTAGACCTCAGCTGACTCTCAGTAGACCTGTTATTTGTCAATTTTCTTGTATTTCAATGATTGAAAGCCTGTTTTAATTATTATAGGCTGCGTTCAGCAGAGAAAACAGCTTTGCGACTGTTGTAAAATTCTTCAATATGATTGGTTTATACACTTAGATCCATAAGAAACCAAAAGCAAGGACTAATCGTATCGAAGAATTTTACAGCAGTTGAAAAGCTACTTTCTCTGATCGCAGCCGTTAACATATTATATTCGCGGTTTTATTGCACATTTATGATGTAATGTAGGTAGGAATGCGCGAGTGGAGATAGGTATACGCTAATAGGCACGAATAAATGAAAATACGGGTAGGTAGGATAATAAGTATGGATAAGTAGGGACTGTATAGGTAGGACGATGTCTATGGATAGGTAGGAATAAATGCATCATATGTACATACTTGATAATTGGAAAGGAGGGATTAGAAATTGAATAAAATTTTAAATTAATTTTAAGTTTTATATAATTATCGCAGCATTCCGTTCCAATTATCAAGTATGAAAATAAGCCATATTATTTTCAAATTTTATTGAATTTTCAGCTTAATCCTTAAACCAACTTAAACCTTTTTTGTAAAATTCTATACACACGTACAAATTATGTAACGCGTTAATATTTATACAATTAATTTTATTGTAAATAAATGTAAGCGTTGTTAGCACTACTTCTATCATTCTGTCTTTGTTGTTGATTACACGTAAAACAAGGAATGGTATAAATTACATATCACATTTCATAGACACCGAGGTGAATAATTATTACATATCGACTTTGAATCATATGAAAGCTCTGCTTTTTTGCACGTGATGGTATAAAGCAGAGTTTTTATTGGATATCGCTCATCGCTGATCTCTCGTCGTATCCAGTGTGCAATAGGCATTAAGGCCGGTATTCATAGTCTGTTTTTATTTTAAAGCAATCTTAAGTAATATCCCAAGATGCTAATGTTGCTTTCTGATTGGTTCATAGCATCTTAAGACTGTACTTAAGGCGATCTTAAATATAAGATCTGACTGTGAATACAGGCAGAGAGAAATATGAATATTAATTTGATAGATTTTAGTTATTTCAGCGATTTATTTCCATCAGGAGCACCGCAAAAAAATGGATGTTATGTAGTTTACATCCACTTCTTCAGAGGGCAGTAGTGCGCGGCGGCAGCTTGCGGTTACATTACAGGAAAAAGACCCTCACGTCCTCCCTTAGGTTTCTCTGTGGTAATATATTTTATAATTTTTTTTACTGTTCTAAATTAAGCAGTCTCTTAGACTTAAAAAAGCCGGATTGGATATGTAAACATACATAATAGTTCATGTAGGTGTTGCAACTTATATAGTTCTATATTTATTTTGTGCTCTATATTTACTTGCAATGTGAGATGACAATAAATGTTTTACTATTTATTAAATGCCTAAAATAAATTATAGCCAATATTGTTAAATAATATAAATAATTTATTTTAGGTATATGGTGCAAATGAACGTTTGGAACATAAATAACGTTGTGTAATAATTCGTGCCAAAGAAAAAAAATAATAAGATAAAAGTGCCCAAAATGCTTTTACATTTATAATTTTTTACTTGAAATAATTATTTACAAAATAAATTTAGTAATATTTCTATTTACATTGAATTATTCTATAATTATGTAAACAAGTTTACTTGGTACGGCAGGATAATCATAACATTCTTATTTAATCATCGTATGTCTCCAAAACATCTGCTAAATGTTCATTATCTCTTGGTTTCTTAAATTGTTTCCTTCTATTAACAGGTTTCTTTCGTTTGATTGGTGCTGGCTTTTTTAATCCATGATCTTGCATTGATCTAATTCCTTGTTTCTCAAGATATTCATCTATTTTTTGATCATCCATAGCATCTACTGCAACAGCTCGCCATAATTTTTGGAATTCTTCGTCAATGGGGAATTGGGCTGTCTTATCATTGTAAAAGATAATTTTTTTCTTATCAAGAGGTCGTGTAATATACAGTATTTCGTTTTGTAAATTCTGAAATATATAATAAATATAGTATTTCTCAAATTGCAACTAGAAAAGTAAATTTTTATATATTCATACTTACCTTTAAATGTTTATCACAATGCGGTAAACTCTCCTGTATATCTTCCAATAATATACCACCGAGACCTTTTAAATCGTGTTGTTTTAGAAGTCTCAGTAAAGATTTTTTATCTTTAATTTTATACATAGGTTTAAAGACAAATCTACCATCTGTTACTTCAATCTTAGGATTTTGTATTAAAGCTTCAGTCTGTAGCCATTGCTTGACCTGAAAATATACATAAAAAGAAGTAAATAGCTTATTTTGATAAAAAATAGAAATATAAAACAGGAATAATAAGAATAATAGACGACAATACCTTTGATCCAACATCTAATTGATTTGTTTCATCTAAAATTTCTTCTAATGTTAACGGATGATCATCTCCTTCCTGATGCCTTGCTTTCATGTGTTTTACTATCTTTGCTAACACGCCAAATTTGTATTGCGTGCTACCGGCCATGGTTTTATAGTTGACCATGTCCAATTTCGGTCCGGTAGATACCGATGATGGCTTAGGTTTCTTCTTCGGTGGTTCATCTTTCGTAGTTTCCTTCTCCTGCTTCCTTTTGTCAACTCTGTAATTGCGTTATCAGAAATATATTTTGTATTTTTATATAAATAATCTAAACATCATGGTATATATTAAGGTGTTTTTAATTTGATGATACAAATCGATACAAGTGTTATTCTGTCTTTGTTACTTATTGAAAGGTAGAAATGATATTTGTATCAACTTTTAACATCAAATAGAGAGCACTCATTATGATTATAATAGACTATTAGACTACTATACAAAAACTAATATATTAGGTTATACGCTCAGATTTGATTAAGCACAATAAAACTTAATAAATAAAATTATCTGCACAAAATTAAATATCTACATATAAACACTCTTATTGTTATTCTTTCTTAAAATTTCGCATTAAATGTATGTAATGTATATTGATAGATAAGAATAATCACTCACATTGGTGTGGTCAGGGCACGTTTCTTGAAGAGCTCTCGCTCTCTGAGTAAAGCCGGATCCATTGTTATTACAGATTTTAATTTCAGTTATACCACAATTTTTTATTTCATTCGTACGTATATTCTTGATACTCGTTACTATCTTATAACAAAACTTAACCTCTCCTAATGCTCGTACCTGCACGTATTACCAGTACTACCACCGTAATCTCAGCCAGCTTTGACTGATTCTGGCGCCCTCATCGCTTGATAGTCTAATTGCTCCGAACTGAACGCACTCTACTGCGCAAGAATGGCTGATGCCTTTAAAATTGCGCATCTAGGTTTGTTTTTTTTTTAAACTAAAGTACACTTTGTACTTAAAATGAAATAGGTATACGTTTAATATTTGTCGAAAAAAGAAAAAGGACAATTTTAGTGCAATAATTAAAAAACAAACCTTGTACTTTTGTAACTTCAGTATAAAATCAATCCACTGCGATTTTATATATGTGATTTTTATTACAATCTAGCACAAACTGAACATAATTTCCAACAAATACCAACAGTATCATTATAACTATTAGTTATAGTTTCTCATTTAATAATATAATTGTTATATAATACGTGTGTTATATTACAATTATATCATTGTTGAGTGGAAAATGATAACAACGTAGTTATGTTTTTGTTATAAATGATATTTGCTGGGAAATCATCATAACATTAAATGACTCCAAAAGCCGATGTACATTGCTAGTACTGAATACGTAACGTGAACTACAGATTTTCAATATTGGCAGTATATATCGGAACATGGCAAAAATAATTACTAAACATCACTTTTCAATCAATAACGATTCATTTTATTGACATCATTTTGATGTTATCGTAACTTGTTTTTGCTTGGGGAAAACAGATCACAGGAATTGTTGCTTCAAACGATATCAAACAATATTTATTGCTTTGCAGTTGTATCAAACAAGCACGAATGTAGACGTACATACAGAGAAACAAATCATATGCAGTTTAATATGCAGTTATATTTCCGTTCTTTTTGTTTGTTTGTGACCTGCGTTCTGAATGCGTTTTTATCGATAAATGCGAGCTTTTATTTCTGAAATTCTATAGTATATATAACGCGAACTATATGTTAAATGCACGCTAATATCGATATAAACGCGTTCTGAATACAGGTCATATCATTAATTTAACTCTTTAACTGCGTCGTACTTCCATTTCACATTGTTCGTCTCAGAATTAGAAATAGTCACATATGTACAATTTTTTCATATTGACAATTGAATGTACATTTTGGCAAATAAAGGCTACTTTTTCAAACGTATATTAAAGTAACTATCCCTATTACTGTCTGGCCCTATATTAGTGTGACGTTGTATTTGAATAAGCCAAAACTAACACAAATAAGTAAGAAAAACTATTTTTTTATTAAGTTAAACTATTAATGAACGCGATAAAAAAAAAATGTTCTATTTTTTAACTATTAAAGTATAGTAAACATTTTTCGAAAGATATAAAGAATTCATATGAGTTTGGTAATACCGCAAGATTTTAAGCTTGTCTCTATCAATAAATCTCTGTATTGTAGATGAGAATTATGTTATGACCCAGATAATAAAAAGTGTCTAAAATCAGATCATAAAAAGTGTCTAAAATCAGATCATAAGACGTTTTTTGCATCTAAAAGACGACATAAAGACGTCTTATGTCACAATTTTAGACTTTGTGTTTAGGGAGTGTACATTGAAATTGTAAGTATAATTAAAATAATGATTTATGCAATATGAACTTAAACAGTTAGTTTACATCCAACAAAAACGTTTTTTTATGTTTATCAAAAAATTTTTTATCAAAAATATTATAAAATATTAACATCTCCTAGATAAAAAAATATTACAAGAAAAAGAAATAGTTGAAAATTGATATTGATTTCAAGTAGACAAAATTAAAAAATTATTAAATACAATATTCAATAATTAATTCAATAATGAGCAAGTTGGCTTAAGGGCACGTTAATAGGAATAGTTACCCTTCATGCGCTTTTGAAAGATGGGTCAATTAAAAGATTGATTCAATCTGATTCCCATTGCACTATGAGACATTTTGAAACTGGTTATTAATTTCAATTAATGAAAAACTAATGAGTTAGAAACTAATTAAACGAGGATTAATTAATTAGCAATCTTTTCTCAGAAGCGCTAAGTTAAATAGCTGCTTGTGAAACACCCGCGAATTTAACGTGACGTATCGACGGCTTTTCACGTTGGAAATGTCAAATCAATTCTTGTGCATCATTGGTCAATGATTCAGAGCGTTTTACGGTCGTTTGTTTGTACGCGGGATATACTTTGTCTAAGACCCGTAATTCTCGGACGTGTTCCCGCATCTTCGTGACGAGCGTTTTGCGAGCAATGCGGCACGCGCAGTTCGCCCTATAATTTCGCGTTCGGATTATTACTTTCGCGCGTCGAAGGGCACGAAGGAACCTTCGACTTGGACGTGAATCCACGAGATTTATTGCAAGTACACCTGCGAGCAGCAAATTATTCCTATCGCGAGTAAATCAAGTCGAATGTTGCATCGGAGTTATATACATGGACTCCTATAATCCTATAAAAGCAGCACGTTCTTTTATTGTTTCGCGTCATAAATTTGCAGCTTTTACGACACAATTTGTGCGATATTATTCGACAATGATCAAACTACTGTTCTTGTAATAAAATAAGAAAAGAAGGGCATTTTATTGTTAAAAAAATTTTTTTTTATATGAAACTGGTTAAAGAACTTTTGATAATTTGCGAAACATATTTGATATTTAATAGAAAAATTTAACTTTTAGAATCCCTATAAAGTCCTAAAGTAAATTACTGATTCATGACTCTTTGTTAGTAAGCGGATTAACTACATCATTTATATTAAGTACTTCCAGCGCTGATCTCCGCTATTAAATCGCAAATATGTAATCGCGTACTAAGATAATAACGTGATAGCGTCAGAACAAACATTAATGCTTTTTGTGAGAAGTTTTGACGAACTCCCTCTCTCTCTCTCTCTCTCTCTCTCTCTCTCTCTCTCTCTCTTCTTTAACAACGACTTGCACCTTTTGACACGTTAGCGTGGTCTCGCCGTACTTTGAACTTTTTCAGGAAGGATTTCCATAATTCGCCAGCGCGGACGTATAAAGTTGACCGTCCGACCGCTTAAAACCTCGACGAAGAAAGTTATCCAAGCAACGAGCGAAGACGCGTCGCGCATATATTAGACGGGACTGTTTGCGACGCTGCGCGCTTTCCGCTAAGTTATACCTTATTCTTATGAATTTCTTGGCAAAGAAAATGTGTGCATATTTGTATGTGTGCATTTCTCTGTGTGTATGTTACACGTGCATGTAATATCGGATACTCTTTCCATCAAGACTAAGGCGACATTGAGCCGTTCTTTTGTTACATTGTACATCATATAAAAGTTGTAAAACTTTTTAAGAGATGCATATTTTACGTTTCGCCTAATATATGCGAGTGAGTATGTGCGCATTTTAACTACACGTACTTAGAGTGTATCGAAAAATTGTTTTTTATTTCAGATACGTGTTTGTTAAAGTTCCTAATTCTCTACTCTATGTAATACCTAGGAAAATCTATTTCCCTCTACAATGGATAGAAATGATAGAGTAAAATCGTGTGAATGATAATCGCGAAATAAATGTAAATATAAATACGATTTTAGAATTATTTTTTAAATTTTATTTTGTAAAATCAAAAAATAGTTCACAAAGAACATAAGCTCGTTCTAAAGTTTAATTTTGTTGAGAACCGATTTCAAGTTGAGAGAGTTTGTATCATTCGGAAAGTCTAACGTGAAATTCGTATAAAACACATTTGTTCATATAAATAGAATATACATAATATATGAATTAATTTTTTATATTATTATTTTATACGTATATTCCGCATTCTTTGATAATATTCATCAGTGCAATGACTTTTTATCTTTTTAAGAATTGCTAATTGGTTTATATATGTACCTATGTATATTCAGTAAAATTGATCGTTAGTTTAAACGATGCCATTTGCAAAGCAAAACACACACACATACGATAATAGAATTTATAATAACATTTATCAAAATTTATTTAAAATGTAAAAAAAATAGTAAATTCGTGTACGTATTTATGTGTAATGAAATAATAATATCTCTCGTAACGTAATGCTCGAACAAATAAATAGTGCCGCTATTCGTTCTGTGTGTCGTGTCGTTATTCCTTTTCAAAATGCGACCACGATCATATTTTATGAATTAGCCATTATCGGTTTGCCTAATTAATTTCCGCGATTAATATTTTGTATTGAAGCATCGACTATTTATCGAAACGAGTACTTCACACGTTTTATTTCTTTAAAATAAAAATTAAAATTAAAAATAGATATTGGAGTTAGAGATCGTCCTTTCATTGAAATTTACGATAATTATTCTCTTAACAACGTTCGCATTGAATATCTTTCATATTATATTTCTTGTTAAATCAGGCGTATCTACATCTGAATTAAGAGCACAAAATATAATAATCGTTAATTCGAATAGTTCATATCTATAATGGCGAAAGCTGATACATTGATTATATCGATAATGCATAGTTTACATTTATAGTCCAAAATGCATCACGCGAGCTGAAAATGTAGGGACGCGTAACGTATCCAGCAGAGTATACATTTATTTTGTAACATTTAAAAATAATTTCGTAACAATAGGCCTGTTCTTTTTGGCTAAACTTTTACACTAGTTCATCTTTCTTCTTCTTCTTCTTTTCTCCTAAAGAGAAAAGGAAGAAAGATGAACTGGTGCAAAAGTTCAGTCAAAAAGAACAGGCTTAATGAGGAACTAACTGATGTACATATGCGTCTCATATTTTGCGGCATAGTCCAACGTGTCTCTTTGTGACATCACAAGGTCGCGCGCGGTCGGTGCCGAGTCGTTGGAGCGCTCAGTGAGCATTTGCATCTTATTGGCATATTCCGTTAGAACTAAAAATATAGATCAAACAGATACAAGGCTTGC
>NW_017256147.1:571380-586322 GCF_001594055.1 Mycetomoellerius zeteki
TGTCCTTGCTGGAAAGCAAGGAAGAGCTCACTGAGCGCTCAGTGAGCGGTCATGGTACTGAATGCACCCTATTACTTTTCCAAACGCGATAGCGACAAGTATTTAAGATCATCATTCTCTAAAGGTTCGTTCGCGTCGCATGCTCCAACACGTTCCAATATGCTCCTACTATAGCTCTTAATCACTCCAATAAGCTTGATAGAGTGAGTAGGAGCTATGATAGGAGCACGTTGAAGCATGTTGGAGCTTGCGACGTGAACAAACCTTAAGTAATTGGAGATCGCAGATAATGCGGAGCATAAAGTACGATTCGCAGTATGAAGTAATTTACGCTGTGATATATCGATTGATTATTAATATATATTTACACGCATTTATTTCGAAACGTATCGCACGTATAATATTTAATTCTGATTGTATATTTATAAAGTATTCGATGGGTCTTAATTGAATTGACTCGCGTGACACTTTGCGGTATCAGAATGAAGTTGTTGACGCGAATCATTGAGGTTTTTGATTATTAACAAAACATCGCGAATGGATTGACTTCAAATCGAGCAGCGTCGCGATGCGTTTAATCAGTAAATACAAACATAACAACATAATTAATGTCGTATTCCCGTATTTATCAACCGCTTAACGGAAATTCAGTATTCGTACATGAGAGTTTTATTAAATTGCATATTTCGAGACATATACATATATATGCCGATCGAAATCCATAATACGGCGCGTTAATTGTCGGTAAAGTAATTATTTTTTCAAATATTGCATTCCGTAGATATTTTTAACTTTATGTTCATTTACTGAACATCTCAACCAAAACAACAAATCACGATCATCAAAATAATGTTAAAATAAATTGTTATTAAAGTTTAAATTGATTGAAAAATAACTTTTAATAATCATTTTTAAAGCTATTTTGATGTCGTTTTGATATCATGACGATTTATGTTCTGTTTTGGATGAAATAGCGATCGTCGTAAAATTTGGACAACTATTTAATTTAAAGTGTAGGAGGGGAGGGGCATGAAGTGCATCGGTCGCGGCGCGGCGAGTATCGCGTGAAGTTGACCGCGCGTTCTACGAATTCCGCCATTTGCAAGTACGTCTCGCTTCGCTTTGCTACGCAATGCGCGTCATGAAGATCAAACGTATCGTAGCATCGTCCGCTCGTACTTTCTTCGTGTTCTTCCTTCGTCAAAACGTAATACAGTACACGTCGCGTATGTAATATGTGCGATTGATGTCTGGAGTGTCGTGCAAAGTTATAGACGAGTATCGTATCTACTTTTCATGCTTGTCGCGCGAGATCGTAACCATGTTTTCACGAGTAAGTTCAGTTAATCTCGGCAGTATCGAGATTAGAGCTGCATTCGCTTCAGTGCACGCATCGTTAATCTTTTCGTCCTCGTTGTTTACCAAATATCGAACAGGGACAAGTGATACGTACGAACGTGAATACGAAATCAAACACAGTCTTAATCGCGACACTACGATCGCACTTTGATAATCGATGCATGATCGTAATTAGCGGCATGCTGTAAGAATACCAGGTGTAACATAATTCCTAACAACTGAATATAATTTGGGACCTGATTAGTGGCAAATTTCTAATAGCGGCTTTATTGGCTTATAAAATTTGTGGTCAATTTCTAATTAGTCACAAATGTCGTCATTACTTTGAACGATTTTACATATCCACGGAAATGTTCCACCTAATATTTTTACATCATGATTAACGATGTTCTCGTGAGTTAAGAAACAATAGAAGAGCAGGAAAATCTTTCGTAAACGCGTATCTGGAAATTTACCAAAGGGGGGGCCATGTCTCCCCCCCCCACCGCCCTCCATGGATCCGCCAGTAAATAAACGCCCACGCGTATCATAACACCGTCCACATTCATAGTTCCTTTACTTTATGCCTCGGAACGTAATAAACATGCGACGCGTTTGTAATACGTTCGATTAACGGGAGTGCCGTACAAAGTTTCGCGCGAGTGTCGTGTTTCGATGATTATCGCGTGATTCATATTTTTTCGAGCAAGTTCAGCTAACTTCGGGAGTGCCGTGTAAAGTATCTCACGATTGGCTTTAGTAAACAGTAATCGTAATTAGTCGTGTTTCGCGAACGAGTGTTGCGTGAGTGCCATGAAGAAGTGACCTGAGAGGAGGAGCAGGCCTGGGCGGCATCGGGCATCGGCGGAGCAACCATCAGATGAGCAACTTAATAATTCATTCTACTTGCGTAATTAACCATTGCAGTTTCCGCGATAGTCGCATGATGTATTCCATGCACCAATACACACTCAATATTATTCATCGTGTTGTACAAATTTATATGTATGCGTGCATCTTAAACCAGTTCCAAATTAAGCAAGCAAGCGTGAACAAACACGAATAAACAACTCGCTTCAATTAATTCGAATAGCACTGCTGGTGCGGCGATACCGTTCGCATTCATTGGAGCGAATTGTTCATTCGTGTTTGTTGCTCTCGCTTGGTTGTTCTGAATCGATTTTAAAGATGTATGTATCACAACTGAAAGCACTACCAAAAGTATAAAAATTCATAGATTGTTGTATTATTACGTCTGAATATCTATATAAAATTTGAACACAATTCTCTTGGTTTAAAAGTTATTTCAATTATTTTGTTTGCCTTGACTCTTGTATAAATAACGCTTTGTAGTACTTATTTGCAAATTTAATGAAGAAGTAACATTCCGAATGAAATTAAATTTTTTTGTATGTACTAATGAAATCTACTAAATATTCATGCAAAAGTTTATTCGGATTTACTTACTCGTTTAAAAGTTATTTACCTAAAATTGTAACAAAATATTAATTATTGTGCTGCATAAGCCATTAAAAGCTAAATAATTTGTTGTTCTGTTTCTTATAGTTAATTTTCTTTATGCATTTACGACAAAATTTTTTGACTAATACTTTTAGTATGACATTGTACAGCCAAAACATTCTTAAACATATTAGTGACTTTAAATATGTCTAACAGAAATATTTAATAAAAAATAATTTTAATTTTTAAGAAGGACTATTTCTACAGAAACGAACCTTTTAAAAATTTATAAATAATAATCTGATTTTCTCAAAAAAAGTTACGCGAGTTATCCATGTGTTTTGATATATCATTAAATATTAACGTTTCATGAACATTGCAGTTCACATTGTTTATCAAGACGTTTATGAAGCAACTTTATACTGAATATCAGATTGCTTCTCGCTTTGATGAACTGCAATGTTCATGAAACGTCGACATTTAACGATGTATTAAGACACGGAGATAATCTGCAAACATGTATGTTTAATATTAATACTAATTAATAAATATACATATATGTATATTTATTAATTAATATTATTTGCATAGTCAAGTTTTTTTATGACAATTTGCATTTTTTATATAAAAATCCGATTACTTATTAAATTAGAAAGAAATTGTTTTGCAGAAATAGCTTTTTAAAAATTATAATTATTTTTTATTAAATGTTTTATTTAAAGAATTAAGATTTTATTTGTACAGTAATTAATTTCGACTGACAATCGTCATATAAATATTATTAAGCACTTAGATCCAATTCAATTTTTATGCTCTTGTTTATCACTTTATAATTAATTTTTAAATATTAATTATTTGAGTACTAATATAATTTAAATTTATTTGCGTTTTTCAGATTGGCATTCGTATTACAACTCCGCTGCTGCGCATTGTACCCGTAAGTTAAATCAATATTTATTTTAATTTATAATGAATCTATGAAAAATATACTAAATATATATATATATATATGTTTACATAAATGGAAGATATTAAAAAGTGGAGAAATCTTTTCCTCATATTTCTTATTTTATAGAGTCATTATCTTGTTAGTGAATGTGGATTGGGATATATTTATATAAAAATGATAAGAAACATTTTGAATATAAAGTAAGTTAGATAAAAAAGTAATAGTTAATAATGCGATTTGAAAAGAAAATATTCCAAAATTTGATAAACATATTATCATTTTTTACGTTTTTTGCTAAGGATACTATAAATAGATTCTGAGGAAACGCATTGCATTCTAAAAGAATTAAATTAAATTAAAAATTTGCGTTTTAATATGTTTGTGTTTAATAACGTGGTTAAACTTTTCTCATTTCTATCAAGATTTTTCAACTGTATTATAACTGTGTGTATAAACTCATTTCATTTACACCGGTTATATATTTCGATAATATGATTTTTTTGTGTATGGGTTGTCGCGATATTGCGCGGTCAAGTCCAATCGAGTTGAGTCGGTCTCTAGTAAATTTGCAAAAGTATATTTGAGCATTAATTTCGGCCTGTAGACAGTTATTTCAGCGCGGTGTGTATCGGTAGGGTATCGGTGACGGTATCAGTAGCTGCGTGGCGCCAGTCAGCAGGTGCGTAGAATATTTCCGAGACGAACACGCGCGCCGCGACTATCGTAACATGCGCGTTAAACGTACGCTTCCACCCCGAACTACCGTGGTGAAGCATGAGGGCGCGACAGAGAGAGAGAGAGAGAGAGAGAAAGAGAGAGAGAATAGAGCATAGAGCATAAAATGATAAGAGGAAGAGAGACGGGGAATACCAGAGAGAGGATGCTTGCGTTGGTGGTGGCGGAAGTCGCGAGGAAGGGTACGGGTCCGGGGGTGGATCGAGAGCGAGAGCGCTGCAACGCGTCGGAGGAGGGCGAGAAACACGACTGACGAGAGGGTGGCTGCTGGTTAAGGGGTCCACGAACTAGAGAGCGAGAGCGAGAGCGAGCGCGCGAGAGAGAGAGAGAGAGAGAGAGAGAGAGAGAGAGAAGCGAGAGCAGAGAGTGGGGTGGAGTTAGGGGGTGAGAGGACGAGAGGGATGCTGGGGCGGTTCAGGAGAGACCGAGTTCACGCCGAGTGGAGTACGGTAGTTTGTGTCAGACCACGGAGCTCGGAAGATGCTCCCGGTTGTTCACGAAACGGGCGGACCACCCTCGTCGCGACGGCGGCGTCGCGCCACCGCGGTTCCTCTCGTTGTCGCCGCGTTGACCGTTTCCGGGAAAGCTAAGATAAACGCGAGAAACACTGGTGCCGGTAGAATCAGCAGACTAACATCTACTGCCACGATGATGACCATGGCCTTAACCGTCCTCTTGGTCCTGGTGCCCGCGGCGTTTCCTGAGAAGATTCCCATTGGTGAGCGTTGTTTGTGTGTTGTACATCGTTATCATTGTATATAAGGCGCCGAGAGTTCCGAGTGATACCGAACTTACAGCTATAGACATTTTGCGAGAGACCCGTCGAGTCGAGTGCTCGCCGGGCTCAACCTCGTCGAGCACGTCTGCCGTCGGCAGAAGGGTTACTGAACTCGGGGTATACATAGCCGCCGTGTGCAAATATACCGTTCGCTTATGTATTCTAAATACTTGCACGGCATGCTCCAGTAATAATATCGGCTCCTTCTCCGAGGTAACATCACGTCGATTGCGTTTAATAGAAAAATGTGGCAAAATAAATAGCTTCATAGTAATGCATGACTTCGCGATCGCTACCTCGCAGCGCCATTATTTCAATTGGAGCGCACTTAATTACAGCGCTCGAATTCGCGCTCCATTGTGCGATATTTTAATGTTTGAGATAATATTTTTCTGCGCAGTGGGTAATGCCAGTTACATGAGGAACATTAATAGTGGAGAATAATAAAACTGGAAAGCAAAATTCTATCGATATTATATGATGTAGTCAAAAGAACGTTTCCTATTTCACATGTTGTTTACGTTGTTGGTTGCGTAACGATATCGTTATGGCATGAAAGCGCGCTCTGTAAAATAAAATATAGTTAAATTTATTTTTTTTTTATATTTGAAACTTTATTATTACTGTTCTTTCTTCATAAAGATAGAAAATAACATTGTTTTTTTAAACTAATTATTGCACAAAGAAAATATTCAAATTTTATCATATTTTTTTCATTTACAGTTTATTATTGTGATTATATAACGCAGGAAAATATTGAAAATTACATAAATCTAATCGACTTTAAATAAGCAAATTGAATTATATATCAATGTTTTTTTATAGTATACTTTTGACATATTAATAAACAAACCATTAATTTCAATTGTAACGTTTCAAAATTTTGCTTGTTATTTTTTTAATCTCCTTTTTGAAGTGATTTAAAGTTAGAATATCATCTCTTGTTTCTCTTTCGATATATCAATTTACAAATAGAAAATTTTTCTTTATACATGCGTATACATACACATATTATTATACATACATGTGATGTATTTGTAGGTACATAAGTTATCAAAGAAATTGTTAATGTAAAAATATATCGGAATCAAGTCAGGAGTTATAAATTCTTCTCCATCTCAAAAAAGGAATCGAAAGAAAGTTTAGCTGAGGTTGTTTTCGAAAATCTCATGTTTCGTGAGACAAGTTTCTTGTACATGAATAATAATTTAGCTTCAAATAATATGGCTTCTATCAATCTCGTTTTACGATTTGAAAATAAGGAGGTACGAGGAAATAACAAGCCAAAAAGTACATAAAGAAAAGATAGGGTAAACGATCGTAAAAGTTTCTCATTTGAAGAACTGAACTTTGACATGTCGATTTCAAACTCACGCACGGACATTTTTTCGTCAGGTCGTGACCGAGTTTTATGGAAAAAAAAAAAAACCGTAAAGCGTTTTTGCAGGCGGCCAAAACGATACTCGAAAAATATACCGACGGCATAAATACTACCGGACACGGTTCCAGCCTGATAAATATTGGAAGCTTACAAAATATTTTTTTAATCGTTAGTAACATCGTTGAATGTTTAACTTTTTTACATACTTTTGCGATACGTTTATTTATATTTCAACATACGACCCGTGTAAATATTGTCGAGGTTCGCATCATTACCAATATTACAGATACAAACAGTATTTTTCGCGACCATCTGTTTTTGACGGATATGATATTACGATATTTGATGTGTACTCAACGTGGTCGCTACGTTACAGCGGGATATATCGACACGTCGAGATTGCAGTACGCACAGTATGTATAATATAGTAATAGCGGTTAATCAATTGATTGTACCAGCATGCCTGTATTTGAAGCGTTTCAGCGCTACGTATAAATACTCGATATTTTTAATTCGATATATCGCTCTAGATCTCTGTAACAGCTTACATTCCATAACCGTATATTATCTTCTGTAGTCGAAAATTAATTCCGTCGATATTTACCGATCAGTTTGGATTGCGAAGCCATCATGTGTTATTCAGCACTACAATTGCAACTGAATGAGAATTTACACGACTTATCTGTAAGCTTCGCCTATATCATTATTACATATATACCAAAATTAACCACAGTGCAGTATGCTTATCATGCGCAAATCACTAAATCACGGCAAAACAAAGATCATTAAATCTATATTGAACGTAGATGTTATTAAATATTAGCCAGGTCCCTTTTATATTTTTAAACAAACCGGCTGCATGAAAATAGCGCTATATGAAAATAATACCATAACGAATGAAACAGTGCAATTTAATCGATTCTACGAATGTGCACCTGCTCGCACATACCCGAAAATCGAAGCGTATTGTAATTAAATCGAGTCATCAAAAAGCGTTTAGCCTGCTCCGTATGAATTGTGCAAAACATTACTGCTCCGATGGATTACCGCGCGCGAACGTTTACCGTCGTTCTTCTTCCGTTCTCATGAAATATTCCGCCTCTCACCAGGCACGTCGACACTCTTGTTCTCTTCCTTTCTTCTCCGTTGGCTCTTTCGTCGATCAGAAATCCTTCGACAAAGTCCATTGCTTGTAGAACGATGCTCGTTTAAAAGCTCGACGGATTATCGCCGTTGCCAATTTTAACGGACGCGGATGGTAGTCTCGATAGTAGATAGGGAAATAGAGAAACTAGCGGTACTGAAAGAGAAACAGGTATATATCGGGTCAGATATCGAAAAGGGAAAGAGAGAGAAAAAATGATGAGGAAAGAGAAAGGATACGAGAGAAGCACGTTGAGCGAGTAGTTGAATAATGAATGTCTATAGAAATGACGGCGTCTCTCTTCTGCAGTTATGCGAATGAGGAGAAACCGGGTAAGTCGACGAAAAGCCGAGGAAGGTTGTGGCACGAGAGACGTCGACACGGGGGTGTGGGTGTGGGGTGTTGCGGAAAGGGTTCGTTGCCTCGCTCAAATTATGCCGCACGCGCGAGTTGCGCTTCTCCTCATCGTGCTCTGTCGTCACTTCAAAGACACTGCGTGGCGTATACTTTTGGTGGAATTATGCGAAAGGGATAGTGAAAACATCGGAGGAAGGTAGACGGTTGACCTCGATTTACGACACATCGGATATCAACGCTCCAGTTGATATTAACGCGATGTACACGCGCCGCGTTGCTCACGTTTTTTCATTAAAGCTGTAAAATTAATGCGCGCGTGAGCATACGTTCGCAAAAGAGTTTTAGATTTTGTTTTTCGCTTCTAGTTGTGCTATAAAGTTAATACTAAAATAGTATCACGCAATACTGCTTCCATACGCACATATAAACGATATTTTTCCCTGTTTAAATGAATAAAAGTAAAATTAGCACGTAATATTTTTATTATTTTCGCGTAAATACGAATGATAAAAAGATTACGAATAATAATAAAAATTCTAAAGACCTTAAAATATGACATATTAAATCGATTAAAGTTTTGGTCAATAAAACAACATATTTACAAAATTTTAAATGTATATTTTCTAAATGTAAAAAAATGTCTCGTATTTATTTCACGTGTTCATTTATATGTAACTTAATTGACACCTTTATATAGTGAAAGCTGAATATTTTGAAAGCACGTTTCTTTCGTGGATAGGTACGTATATTTTAGAATCTTCAAAGAAAAAGTGTTTCACATATTAGGCAGCGTTGCAGTAGTATTCGTGCTTGAGTGCAAAAAAATTAATTAGGAACTTGTTCAGTCGCGCAATTGACATTTTTTCTTTCATCATTATGAGCATTAATATTTTTTCGTGTCAGAAATCTTCAAAAGATTTAAAGAGTTGATCTCATTTTTTTACGTATCTTTAAACCTTTGAAGACAGTCTTTGAAAACAAGAAAAGAAGACGATAAAAGTCTTTGTTCGAAAGAAGTTGACTCACTTACACAATTCAAATTAAAATCTCTTCCTCTACATTTCATTTTGCATGACGTGTTTCACAATCTACAAACTTTTGCAATGACCTGCAAAAAATACACGATTTATATACATTTTTGCGTTGAAAACACTAAAGTACGATCATTATTGATATTTAAGATTGATATTAGACAGATTACTAAACTAATATTTTTTTGGCAAACTTTTATAGTAAGATTTTAAAAATAAAAGATAAGAGGGAAAATATTTTTCTAACAAGCGACTTCTCTCTTTCTCTCTTTCTCTTTTTCGATGCGTTGAAGATTATTAAAAGATTTAATCGAGTGACAGCGACGGAACTTTAAACGTTCTTGGTATGTGATTGATATATACTCAGAATGCGCATCCACTGGCCGTATCATGGTACACGGTTGAAGATACTGGCGTGCGATGCCTTTGTGAAGGAAGGCAAGGGCATCTACCACTCAAGCAGACCCGTCGGTCGCCTAATGCGATTAATAGCACGGTACTGCCAGACAAGAGAGACAGGACCGTGTGCTCGTAGCCTTTCTATCGTGCCTTGCCTTGCATGCTGTCGAAGAATTTGCCTCCCGTTGCTAGAGGCCGGCAGATAGGAAGGCGAAATCGAATTTTCGTGCGTCCGAGGTATTGCGCGGAGTTAAAACGAGAGTCGGAGAGAGAGGAAATTCTTGCTGCTGCATCGTTCAAGTATCCGTTATCGCCGTTTGAGACCGGTAAGCGATTTAATGGTCAAACGGCCGAAATGAGTTCTCAAAACTATGCGGATAATTTTCATACATCTCGATACGTCAAGAAAAAAGGTATTTAATTGTGTAATCGTGACTTATTATGCATATTTCGCACTAAGAACACAACATAAAGGTCTGCTTAATACCGTAATGGACTTTTGAAACTTTGTTAATAATCAAGGTATTAAAATTGTAAATGTCTTGAGACGTGAAATGATTTAGTTGTACATTGATATTCTTACTGTGGAGAGGTATGAAAATTACAGTAACACACAGAGTAACTCTGTTACAAGGAATGAATAAACGTCGGCGCGTTCACTGTAAGGATTTCCCTATTATTATCCTTATTGCGATATCAGTACAAAGGACAAGCGTTCGACGCGGGCACGTTGAAACGTCGGAATGTCTCGTGCGTGGTGCATCCGACTGCCAATTTATTGTTCGCATAATCGCGCGCAATCGGGCCGCCGTTATTCGGCGGCCGTGTAATGCCAAGCCGAGCTGCGCTGTGTTTCTATAATTGATGCATTGCCCTCCCTATTAGAATGACAAAACCGCTGGTTCTCGTATATGGTCATCGATGCGTATTCGAGGTTGAACACGACGCGCCGCGCTGCACGGTATGCCCTCTCTGTGAATCGGTACCCTCCGGCACACCATCGGCATTCGTGCTTGCTGCACAGAACGTCCGCGTTCTGTGTGTTAAAGCTATTAATATAGAAATTCGAGCCCGCGAATTTCCGAAATTCACCGCTGCCGAAGATTCCGCGGTTTCATTTCCACGGCGCAATTGTGTTTCAGTTGATTTGCTTTATCGGGGTACATTTCGAGACGCCGCTATCGATGAGCGGTCGCTCTTACAGTCAATTTGCTGTATTTTCGAATCGTCCATTTAGCCAACAAGTGCAGAAATTATATGTAGAAAAAAAAACGTACGTGCATGTTGTTTCAAATATGAATATGTATTTGTTACTACGTGTCGCTGGATAAAGCGAATTACGTGGATTTGTTGCAGAATGAAAGTATAAGTCACCCGGTTAATCTGTGTATACGTACGTAACTCGGCGAGTACTTTCGTGACATCTCTATTAATTCCGACTATTTCTTCAGTCACAATACAAGCGTTATGTGGTTTATTAGGACCTTAAAAATCGTATTGTAGTGGTGAGTAAATAGGATTTTAAGTGAAGAACACTGATTTACTTCCGCTCGCTTCGATTTGGTCTACTAATTCTCTTGGACGCCACGAAACAATTACTCTTGCGCCCCATGGCTATAATTTACTTGGATCGTGAGTTTTTAACTTCAATCCAATTTATTCTACAATCCTCTTTTCCTGACTACATCTACTATTAGAGGACGTTGTAAAACTTTATTCTTTGCAAAACTTTGTAACAAACGTTGAAAAATGCAACAATACACGTTTTCATAACAATCGCGAAACTTTGCGAAAATCCGTTTAATAAACAATTTAGTATATTGCTGCACGAAAGCAGGGCATTCGATTCATTTTAATGGGATGGTTATAACAATATTTTGAAACGTCTATATGACATATTTGGATGCTTTGTGCATTTGGAAGCCTCGTACAATATATGTTGGTCTGGTTGTTGAGCATCGATGGAATGCATATCTATCCATATCGGGGAATAACGTTACTCTACTGCCACGTATGCGCCCTACGATGTCATGCTGTAGACTGCACCCGCCATTACTATCGTTGCGGCAATAGCAGAAGCGTGGAAGCATCAGAGACGACCGCGAGTAATCCGATATTACCGAGCCGCTTTCCCTCGCGGAGCTGATATGTCTTCATAGGAGACGTCGTAAGGGTTTTCAGCCAATAGGGGCTTATTGTTACGAAAAGCGTACTTACCATTGTATCCACACAACGCGCTCGCGGTATTACATGTACCTTACGTGTACATTTACATTGGTAAAGGTATAAAGTTAGCTCCTTATTTGTGTTACATAGTTACATTATATTAAGATAATTAGTCATGGAAAGAACGGTTTTGCTAAGATAGTTAAAAATTTAGCTCGATACACATCTAAAAATAATTCTGTCAGATATCTAAATAATTATGTAGAACGCTAAGCGTTAATGATAATGTTGCAAAATGTTTTAATATTCTAGCAATCAGTTTAAGTGTCCTATATAATTATTTTGATGCTTCAAATAAAATTATTTTCAGATCTAATATCTAGCTAAGTTTTTAGATATTTCAGCAAAATTGTTCTTTCCGTGTTTCTATTTGATATATAATTTTTCTTTTTTTATTCGAATTTTTTATATTCGAATATATATTTTTTCTTCTGAAATTCTTGAATTATTTTTATTACGGTTATTTAAAGATATCTTTTAGAGTTATTATTTGTTTTTTTATAAATAAATAGAGAGGGGGGGAGGGAGGGAGCGGAGAGAGAGAGAGAAAGAGAAGATGAATATCGTACATTTAGGAGATGAAAGCATATTAAATTTAATAGCTAGTTATGTCATATGATATCTGATCGACTTTTCATCCAATTGATTGCGTTTCGAAACTCCGTGTGGTTATTTCTACATATAAGAGTCGCGCACGCATCTTGCTCGTGTATTTTTCGACTATATGGTATATGCACGCGCATGTTTGCTTGCGATGTATGTGGCATGTATTTTCCAGTATATAGGAATAACGTTACCGTTAGGTACAAGTCTACATACGTGTCTTCTCTTCGCATACGGATACCGCATATACGTTATCTATGATAGCTCGCAGTGGAAAATGTCAGTGGCTCGACCACCGAATGTAACCCGAAGCTCTTCCATGATACTAAAATATATATATACACATTTCGGAGATGTCTGACCAATCGACCGTAGCAAACGCGTAAAATAGTGTTGCGTCTGCAACGCATCCAATTTTATGTAATAACATAGCCGTAGAACAAAATAATATCCGTTATTTTAAAAAATAGAAATAAAATTATTCTTACAATTAACGTAAAATTAAGTCACAGCAACCTCTATCTTATTTAATATCGATCCAAAATAATTATGCAAAACTTTTATCTGTCATTTTGTGTATATAACAAGTTTATTAGAGTCCGACTGAAACTTTTACCGAAACTGAAAACGAACACTCATTACGTGTCAGTTTCGACTGAAATCATATAGCTCTTCTTCATAAATATTAATTTTAATATGAGTAATTATTGTTTCAATAATTAAATTATGATGTTTATGAAGAAGTTCTTGGTCACTTATATTCTTTGGCCAAAATTGACGCACAACCGAAATTTCGGTTTTCGATTTCGGTCGAAATTTAATTATTGTTTCAATAAATTATGATATTTATGAAGAAAAAGTGTATGATATATGGGTCTCTATACATGGCCTATATATGGTCTATGTATAGTCTTTATAGGATTCCTATTTTTTAATTTTGGTTTCTGTTTCGGTTGAAATTGACATGTAGCCGAGTGTTTCGGTTCAGTTTCGACAAAAGTTCGGTTGGACTCTAAAGTTTATATATGGCTTGCGATTATTTTTCATTAATCTGCAATTCACATTTCACGCGCATTTCTTGAATGCATTAGAAGTAAAAATTGCAATTTTTTGTTGTAAAGAAATTCTTACATTCTGTTTACAATCGGGATAGGATGATTAAAAAGTTTTCGAGATCCAAGGTCGGCGGGAAAAAATTCTCCCTTAGCGATAAGCCGTCGTGGTTACGCAAGATATCGTACCGTCTGCCGTGAAGATTGCAGAAGAGTTAGTGGTGTCGGTGTGGAACTGGCGGGGATATCGCGCGGTAAAGGTAGTGGGAAATAAAAGAGGAGGTAGTAGAAGGCGCCGGCTTTGGTAGAATCAGTCGGAGAGGAAGTAGCGCGGGAGCAAGCAGTAATGTCATAGATCGACTTGGGGACGTTTGCACAGGAAGTCAGAGGACGATGGAGGGAGGGAGAAAAAAGGCGAAAGTGAACCGCGAGAGAAAAATCAGGGATAAATCGGCAGACGAATAGGTAGGATGGAAAAGAACGAAGAGGGGAAGATAGATAGATAGGCGGGTAGAAAGAGGGAAAAAGAATTACCGTGAGAGTCGACAGAGGCGAAAAGCACGCGGAAAGAACCTCCGCGATAGTAAGGGAGACATAAGGCACGTGTGAGCTTTTCGAGAGAAACGTCGAAACGCGGTGGCGTACGAGTAAAAGCGGAAAGGATGGAAAAACGGGCAGACGAAGAGGTGGCGAGACGGGGATACGTCGGTGGTTGCGTGAGGAAATGGTAGAAGAGAGAGAGCAGGAACGGGATAGGAATAGAGGGATCGATGCTTGACTCTGGTCGGGTTGGTACCTATACCCTTCTCCTCTGCTCTCTAGCCCGGCCGCCACCAACACCGTAGTACGGCCATTTGCCAGCTTCTTCTTGCTCAGATCCGGGACGGTTATTAAAACCCCTGTGGCCCAAGTCGTGCCCCGTCACCGAAAGGAAGGCCGAACTTTTCCCTACTTCCGATTCTTTGCTGGAATTTAATTAAGGCCGCGACAAGGAGCGCAACGTCGTTTCGTAGATCGGCCGACCCATCGCCTTTATAATATCGTGCTTATATTACCGACACTACCGCGCTATCACGAACCGATTAATGCCCGAGGAGGTAATACGTCCGTGCAAGAACACCGCATTGTCGCGCCGCACCGGTACCATCTTCTTCTGTTTGCACTCGAGTCACGTACCTTGAGAATTCTCGTGGCTGCTGATAGTCGTTTGTTCAAGAAATAGGCGTAGCATATGCTGGTGTAATATGTTATTTTTTCACAAGATAATTTGCATTTTTGAAACTTTATTCGTCACACGCTTTCCATTGTGTCATTAATAATGAACTAAAATACATTAAATTTAATTGAATCGTTTAACTGTTTATTTACAAACATCACATGCATTTAGCTAGGATTAAAAATTTTATATATAGAGAGTATAAAATATAGAGGCGAGACAGAGAGAGAGAGAGAGAGAGAGAGAGAGAGAGAGAGAGAGAGAGAGAGAGA